>NC_134406.1:80436063-80736063 GCF_038048845.1 Mixophyes fleayi | reverse complement strand
AGGATATAAAGCATATCTTTTCAACTACAACAATATGATTATACAAGAAATACATAGATTTAACACAAGGTATCTGTCAATTAATAGCCTATTATCTATTATAAAATGTATTATTTTAAACACAGTACAACGTCAAAATAATACGTCTACAAAATGCAACTTTATTTTTTTTAAGCAAAATATATTATTGAGTTTTCATATGACATGGGAATAGGAAATGTGAAACAGAACAAAAGAATGGGGAATCAGAAGGTAGGGTAGGTTGCAACATCCAAGCATTAATGAACAATATACATTTCTACAAGAGCAGCTTAATCGAGCTGACGAATTACATAGGGATCAATATCAAGTATGTAGGGTAGTGAGATTTTGTTGCACAAGAGGGGAGAAGGGCGAGATAAAAAGAGGGTGGTTCGAGGGAGGGATACAGGGGAGTGTTAGTAGAGGTAAGGAGGAGGGACTCAGAGGAAAAAAGAGAAGGTAAAGAGATAGAGATGGAGGGAGAAATTGAGCTCTCAAAACACAGCACAATTAAGAAGGGGGCAAGATGAGAATCTCATAAGGCAAAATATGTAGTCCAAGCTTACCAAACTGACCAAAATCGGTTTTGGCGCTCATGGATTATGCTGGTAATGTGTTAAAATCTATGTATCTGCCAAACATTTTTGATGAGGGTGACACTGGATGGGGGGGTCAGGCTTTCCAATTCTGGGTGATATGGCCAGGCAGATCCCAGGTCAATTTATGGGTGTCAGGTGGGTGACGGGGCAAAAGATAGTAGGACATATTCAACAGCATTTGGAGCTGAGTAAACTTATGTATAAGATCTGCCACCGCGCACCAGAAGGGCTCGATTTTAGGGCAGCTCCACCAAACATGGGACAGAGTACCCCGCTATCCGCAGTTATGCCAATAAAGATCTGAGATTTACATTTACCATTCACATATAACTGGAATAATGCTGAACTCTTATCACTGTATTTTGTGCATGTCATGCACAAAATAACCCAACACATTACATTTCAAAGTTGTTTTGTTGTATGGGTTGAAATAGCAGAGTTAGGTTTATTGTAGCTCAACCTTTCAGTTGGTAACTGCAACAAGATGAGTGTATATATAATGCCGTTTAGAGCAATTAAATACAAAATGAAAACTCCAGAGAGGTAAATGGAACAAGTGGCCCCTTAGTGTGAAATTTCAGGCAGATTGGCTAATTTATGCTTTAATTATTTACCAGTGAAAATAGGAGCTTGGAATGGAACTCTGGCTCAAACTTTAGCTGTAGTGATAAGGATTATGCTACTGCCCAATTTCAACAGTTATAGAAAGTCTGTGGAATTGTTCTCTAGTGATGCAGCAGAGTTAACAGTTAAAATCAGTTAATTGAGTCACAGCAAAGCAGTCTACACTTATGTACTGACTTGGTGAGTCCACTTATCTGACTCATACGTTCATTCACAGATTCAGGGGTAATATAGATGTGAATGTGGCAAACTAATTCCAGGCAGGCTTCTTTTCCTGAGGCTGTTAACCTGGGCTGCCAGCTGTCAGCCATTTTTTGTGGCTCTCACTTTTCCTGACAACCTCCATAATATTAACATTATTAACATTTATTTACATAGCATACACGTATTCCGTAATGCTTTACAATTAGGGACAAAAACAATAATAAAACAAAACTGGACATTAACAGCCAAAGTGGTAAGAGAAGCCTGCTCACAAGCTTTCAATTTATAGGGAGATAGGATATTGATACACGAGGTTAAATGTCACTTATCGCACACTGGACCAGCCAGAAGAGAATAACTGCTTAGTGGGTCTATGTGAACCACCCAGGGGTCAGAGGATTTTTTAGAAAGAAGGAGAATAAATATAAGTTTGTGTGAACTATGGAGTATGGTGATGGTAAATGGATAGAATAGTCTAGGGAGGTTAAAAAGGTGGCTAAGGAATTTGGTAAACTTGCCTAAAGGGATGATTTTCCAATAGGTTGTGTGAGGAAAGGAAGCATGTGAGGTCAATGTATACAAGCGTCTCCAGAAGCTTGGAGGAACATGGGAGTTGAATGATTTGATGGTAATCTGTGAGAGATTTTGGTTCAGAATTAGTTTTTTCAGAATAGGGCTAATTACTGCATGCTTGTATAATGAGGGAAAAGAGTGAGATTACAGATATTAGTGGGATAAGCACAGCGACAACAGACTGATTTGTGAGGGGATAGGATCAAGCTGACAAGTAGTAGAGTGTGAGAAAAAGAAGAAAGTAGATACTTCCTCTTTATTTGTTGGATAAAATGAAGAGAAGATGCAACAGGGCGCTGGAGACAAATTGGGCAAAATGCTGCTTGGGAAAGAAGATACCATTTTATGTTGAATTTTGTCATTTTGTGATTCAAGTAGGAAGCAAGATCTTGTGCAGTGATGGTTGTCAGATGGTTTTCGGGTAGGAGGGTTGAGGAGAGATTTGATATATTAAAGAGGTGTTTGGGGTTAGAAGAGATGAAAGATTGGAAGAATGTTTGCAATATCCAGAGCTGTTCGATAGGAGTGATAGATAGCAGTATATCTGTGAGGGAGTTTTTTGTTTTGCGAAAGAGATTATTTAAGGCAGCAGGTTTCCTTGGCTGGGGTGTCCTTGCCAAGGCTAAGATTGTGGACAAAAGAAGAAATAGTAGTTGTCGCCACTTGATCAAGAGCTGTTGCTAGTGTTTGAATAAGATCTAGGGCTACCAGAGCAGGACAGGAGAGTGTAGAAATTGTAGCTAATGGGCATTAAGGCAAGTAAGGCAAAAAAAGGAGTAAATGTTCTCCGGGACACCCCATGTTACAATGCAAGGGGTGCAAATAAGTTTATTATTTTGCACATAAGTTAAATACTGGTTGTTTTTTCATGTAGCACACAAATACTTGTTTTATTTTTACACGTAAATGTAAAGGTGATCTAAGGCATGTCCTACACAAACTATAAATCTGTCCCCACATTTTAAATTGACCTCCCCCTCCAATGCAACATGGTTTTGCCCAGATGCAAAGTTACTCCTTTTTTATGCTTTGCTCTCCTTAATGACTCAGGCCCTATATGTTTTAGGGAGTTAAAAATGAATTTGAGTTGTGAGTTTGGCAGTTACTTGGATGTTTATTAGAGTTATAGTGCAAAGAAGTTAATCTAGTGGAGAACATCTGACTGATGATCAGGTGATGGTCCGAAAGAGAATAAGGAATATTAAAGCAATCAGAGACCAAGCAAACTCTGTAGAAAACAAGGGCAGGTCAGGGAGGCAGGGCCATATTTTCCATTGGGCACGATGGGCAGCTGCCCGGGGGCCCCACGGGCAAGGGGGTCCCATAGGCACAGCTCTTAATGAGAATAAATAATCCTGCAAAAGAAAAAAACCTGCAAAAAAAACCTTCAAGGGTCACTGAGCAAGTACATCTATCTATCTCTATCTCTATATATCTATATCTCTATCTGTATCTGTATACATCTATATATCTATATCTATATCTAGGGGCCCCGGTGCCCTGCTTTGACCTGGGGCCCATAATGTTGTTAAGATGGCCCTGCAGGGAGGCCAAGAGAGGTGGTTAGAGAGAGTAGTTTGGAGGCACACGAAGAATGTGTATAATCAATAGATTTGTTTAAAGCACCAGTGACAATGGTGGGGATGAAGAAGGAAAGAAAGAAATTATTGCTATAATGTGACAGACTACATTAAAAAGTATTTACAACAGGTAGATAGTGCTATCAAGCTAAAAAGGAAGGAACAGAAGCAGGAAGCTTAGTGAATGTGGGATAACATAGTGATCTTATTAGATATGGACTACTACTATACATTATGCATGCAATGCAAAATAGTCTTCACTTTTTAAACTCAGCAGAACAATTTAGAAAATGACAAAGGTTTGTTTCAAGCGGCAGTAAAAAAGCTTGATATACATATTCAAGCTGTCAAGAAAAGTGTTTTTCTTGCATATTTATGTAATGCACTATATTATAATTTAGTTGTGAATTTGTGATTGACTTCCTGGGTACGATAAATGATTTATTGTATTTATATATGTATACTAAATTATAATATTATAAACAATGGAATATACTTTGAGCCTCTACTAAGTATATTCATAGCTTAATGTCATTCTTACTCATTTATGAATAATGGAGAACGTAAAGGAAAAATATGGTGTGGCTCAGTGCTCACAGTAAGTCATATTCTGAAATTCTATGAATTATGTAACTAGAGTATGTATTTAATTTGTATGCAAAGAGTAACCTCAAAACATGTACAGAACACATTGTGACTAGAGAAAAGAAAAGATCACTTGGACAATGATACATCATAGAGCTTTATTACAGTAACTCCAATGCATATTGGTGGCTTCAATTTTTTGATGGGAATCACAAAAATGTTACCATAAAACAACTAGGGACCATGGATACGTACAATACTGGTGGGAGGGGTATGTGGCATCACTGAAAAGTAACCCAAGGGGCAAAAAACTTAATCTATATTCTATTGCACTTCATATGTACTCAGTAAACAACTCCAACCCACTTTCATGATGTTATTGTTTTAATGTGCAAGATACACATTTCTGTGCTGTGCATACACACCAAAATGTATGCATTTGTCCTTATCCAGTTTTTAGAATGGAATCTTACACTTATAACTCCTTATGCCCAGAGAAGAGGACAGGAATGAAAGAGGTGGTCAAGTGTAGGCCGAGTGCAAGTAATTGCTAAGTAGGCTTGGACACAGATGTATGTACCGTGGGTGAAGGGGTTGTTGTCCGGACTGCACCCGGAGGTGAAGGAGACACGGAAATTGAATCCCCCCAAGCCCCCACAGCGCTCCCAAAAGCCCTTACCATGCTCTGAAAATAGCTGAGCAGAGTCCTCCTCTGAACAGTGCCAGACGACAGAAGAGGCCACCTCTGTGCTCTTATCAGAGTAGAGCGGTGGGCTCAAGAGGTTAAAGTGAAATTAAAGGGTCTCTACCCAGGTTTGCTATGCGGTCCAGCAATTAACTGTTCCACCCTTGCCAGAGCTGGAGGACTGCTGCAGCCATACGCAATGATGATAAACAAATCTGATTGGCTGATTGCATATTGATCCCTGCACCTGATACTAATTCATTAATTTGCATCACTGCTATATTGTATAAAGCCACACTTGTCTTTTCCATTACTTAACTGACACACCCATTTTAAAAGGGAAAACAAAATTTTTGATTTGTAGTTATATTTTATGTTTGCGCTTTGTATTTGTGTTTGTATGCAATTACATTTTATATGTAACATGTGACTTTTGCTTTTATTAATTACACTGTCCAGTCACTATTCTCTTTTTTGTATATATTCCTTACAATACTATATTGTGGACACATAGAGTAATGATACTTTTGCACTTTCTATCTCTAAGCTACCTCTACACTCTCTCTGCACTTTCTCTACCCTATTGTGCAGTGAAAGTATACACACACTTGTTACATGTGACGTGCACGTGGTGCAAACACTAGTGTTGTACAACATTTTGAGATAGGTCCAACTGAATATATACATCTTTTCTTGCGTATGTCTGGGGTGTAAATGTGTCCAGCTCAGTATGAGCCCTACAAAGTTATTATTAATAGAAATGTTGAAAGCACCAAACAGAAAAACTATTGATATATAACAATGCATTGATTAGGAAAAGTTCAATTGTTTATAATTATTTTCTTCCAGAAATGGATCAAATTTAAAAGGGACTTCGACAATTTTAAAACAACATGCATACCATGGGAAATGAAGATTAAAGAAGTTGAAAGTAGGTGACATTTTGAATAAAGTTCCTTCAAGAGACAGCACATTTGACTAAAATTCCTTTGACACATACTAGTGTCACACACTTTGTTTTATATATTTTGCTATCTATAGTACCAAAACAGTTAGATATAACACATTTCCTCTCTATAACATACAGGATTTCTTATAGGCTATATTGCAATTATGTTTTTCATTTCCTTTCCATTTACTTTTTGCACTTTTAAGACTAGTTATATAATATGATTTCATCTTATTAGTTTGTTCATTTTATTAGTTTGTTCATTTTATTAGTTTTGCTGTTTTACCTTTTCTAAGGTCATTTTGGCTCATCTGTTGCCTCATATTTTATATTCCTGAGATGGATGTATGGAGTGAACCTAGTGCTATTTGGTCTAATATTTGGACTTGTTGTAATACCAGAGGTATGTACTTAACAGTGTTTTCTTTTTTGTGATTTTCTTTTTTTGTGGTTAGTCATAGCAACCATTAATAACATATATACCTTTACTATTAGTTTAATAGACAGATTATTTGAACTACATGTTATAGGCAATATTGGAAGGGACTATAAACCCCTAGAACTGCTTCACAAAGTCTTTGTAGATAGCAGCCCCCTTTCCATGGAACACAATATGTTCCAAAAGTACTCAATGCCACCAGGATCTTAACTCATGGCAGTAGCAGTTTATGAAACACAATATTGCTGGTGGGGTCGACAGGACACAGAAAGGAGATAGCAGACTGCAACAGGAATAGCAGGATAAAGTCCAAAATACAGGCCTAAGGCTGCGTACTAAAGTAAGGTCAAAAGGCAAATTAAAAAGGTAAAATTAATAGAATAATCCATAATACAGGCTGAGGTCAAGGCAGGCAGAGATCAGTGCAAAATCCAGTCAATAGACCCAAAAATGTATATGCCAATGGTGCTTCATCTTATGTTCTGAATGGCAAACTAGCTAAAACATCAAGCAGGTTGAGCAATCTGGCCTATCACAACCCCTTCTTTTATTTTGGTCGTTTGGATGGCGGTTTTCGAAACCAAAGCTTAGTAAATTAGTGTTTGTATGTTCATCATTGTTAAAATTGGGATGGTAATTTGTAAAAGTGGTGGTTTTTAAAAATGTCAATTATGGCCATTTTAATGGCAATTTAGCATCTAGTACATCGTCCGAAGGGAGCCACAGAATGTAAAATATTTTTCAGCAACCCTTCTACTTTGTACATTCTGCGGCTCCCTGCATTACTCATTGAACACCCCTAATAATAGTACACTCCCAGAAAATCACATGACTTTCTGTGTGCCGGCTTCTGCATTCATCGCGATTCTGGGAAGTAGTGATTTGAAAGCTTCGCTGTTAACATCTTTTTATGATTGACAGCTTCTGCCTTCTGAAGTCGGGTAAGTCCTTGTCGGTCTACTCGTAGTCGGGGACACGTACCCAACCCCTGTGTGCAGTTATCTGCATTTTTCTTGCTGAATTTACCTTTTTACTCAGGTTCAACTAAAAGGAACATCTGAGAAACATGATAAACAGCTATTTTTCAATGTTTTTAGTATTTGAAAGGACACCAAAAAAGAAAAAAAACATTTATATTGATTTGTGCCTGGAAGTAAGAAGGGTATGAAGTTATATATAGACATAGTAATAATAAAATTCCAAACTTCATTCCAGCATGTTTTTCACTTTACTGTCTTCTTTCTACTAACCAGATTTTAATGGGATTACCGTATGGAAGTATACCACGAAAGACAGTGCCTAGAAGTGAAGAAAGAACTGCCATGGATTTCTCCGTACTTTGGGATTTTGAGGTACTGCATAATGTTTTATATTCTGCTATTCTTCGGGGAGGGATTGTGAAATAGTCTGGCAAAAGTCATTTTCTTGTGTTTTATTGCCTATTAGAGCACTTCTTTCAGCATGGTAAGAAAACAATTCCAAAACTATTCTGAGG
Source organism: Mixophyes fleayi (assembly GCF_038048845.1). Taxonomy (NCBI): domain Eukaryota; kingdom Metazoa; phylum Chordata; class Amphibia; order Anura; family Limnodynastidae; genus Mixophyes; species Mixophyes fleayi. The sequence continues at coordinate 80,728,309 of NC_134406.1, read as the reverse complement.
TCTAAGCAATAACACCTAAATTAAATGATGTTGTGAATTAATTTGTCAAGTTAATAACATCCCTAACATTTAGATTTCTCTCCGGAGGCTTGGCAAATCGTCTCTGCTAAATATCATAGTACAATATAAAACTTTAAGTTCTTCAATTTATAGCAAGATCACTGGATAAAATAAAAAGTTTTAAAAAAATGATAATTAAACTCATCTATTCGTATTTTACTTTGCAGGGTTATGCCAAATATTCCGTTTTGTTCTATGGTTTCTACAATAACCAACGCACGGTTGGATGGTTAAAATTCAGACTGCCATTGTCCTACTTCTTGGTTGGGGTTGGTGTTTTTGGATACAGCCTCATGGTTGTTATCAGAACGTAAGTACTTTGTAAGTGATGTAATCTGTTGCTACTAGTGAGTGTATAACATTTTCTGTCTTCATACAATCTGGAAATGTATTATTAAAGAAAAGTATGCTGCTGGCTTCAAATAATTTCTGCAATACTTTGCTGGTGTTTAGATAAATTTGTTCTTGTTCCTTTGTATGATATTTCCAATGACAAGAGTAAAGGAATATAGAGGATGCTTTCGGCAGTCTTAATATAAAAAGAGGAATTATGGCGTCTCCATTCTCCTGTGATAATATGTTTATTGTACAAGAAAATATGAGATATTTGTACCATAGATTGGCCAAAAAGTGCAAACTCTCATGCAAAGTAAAAGATTCTCCTTTGAGGTGAAATATGGTTCTAACATCTTAATTGCAGTTGTACTAGTTACATACCTATTTGCAAAGGCAAGGACTTGCAACAACAATTGTTTTCTTCTTTGCATTTACAGTAATGTCAGTTAATAGTGTTGTGTGGTTGGCAAATATACAGTACTTTATAGCAAAATTTCTTGCCCTCTCTTTATTTTCAAAGAGATGAATAATAACCTCTCAGCAGACATTAGTTCATACTTACCAACTTGACAAAGTTTGTTTCCGGGAGAGGTGGGCGTGATGGGGGCGCCCCCTCATTTGACAGCGGGGGGCTGGGCCAAACGCCGCGATTCACCGGGAATCACGGCGTTTGGTAGCTAATTCTGCACACTTCACTAGGAAGTGCCCACTGGGTAGATCCGGGATATTGCCATACTCGCCCGGGAGTCCAGGAGACTCTCGCAAAATGCAGGAGTTGGCAAGTATGCATTAGTTATGAACTTAAATGGCTATTTATGATTGTAATGATTGCTACACATTGCCATCTGAGTTGAGGGTTTGAACCTAAGATAGGCAATAATACAGCAACTACTCAGACCCTCTACTATGACCTATTTCATGCAGGCGCGGGCTAGCAAGTTTCAGCCTGGGGGGCGCACAGGCGGCCGCATCACATGTGATGCTGCCAATATTACATCCACGGGGGGGAGGGGGGGGCGGTCGGCCTGAACAGCCGTTAGACTGAGCGGCCCGGGGGGCCTATGCCCCCCTGCCCCCCGGCCCAGCCCGCCCCTGATTCCATGTGGTACAAATTCCCCAGCTCTTGAAATTGCAATTAAATTTACTTTTGCTGTTTGAAATAATTAATGGATATTAAGCAAAACACCCTTTGTATCAATTAATTAATTCAGCACAGGTAGCAGCACTAACATATTAAGTGGTAAGGTCGAGCGCAGAACCTATTGTATCAGGGGGAAGAGGACATCTTGAAGGGTCTGGTTACTGTGTCTACATATTTTCCCAGTCCCTCAGGACTCACACCAGAATCACACCAGATTCTTTACTTGCAACCTCAAATGAGGAATAAATAAGTACAATGATTTTTGGATTCAAATGCAAAATGGAAGTATAAGTGGTTAGCACTCTTGTCTCACAGTGCTAGGTTCATGAGTTTTATTCTGCAATTTATTCCAAACATGACAGGACACACATAAGTTACACAATGAAGGGTTGACATAGAAATAAAAAATATTGTGCTTAAACCTAAGATAGCTGTAGTCTTTTCATATACATTTCACCACACCAAGTTAGGTTTTCTATCCATGAATTGTTACTGAAAAAGCTGAAATACTATAATGACATTTTTAGGGAACTGCTTACTAAGGTTTCAAGATCACCAACCAAAATAGGACACTTTTTCTGATTAACTAGATTCAATTTTGGCTCCCTGACTTTTTGATCAGAAGGAAGCAATGGAAATAATATGAAAGGCATCATTGTATGTTTTGGGAAATGGTTGATCCACCTATAAATAAATTAAAAAAATAGATTAAGTGCATAAAATCGATAAATGGCCCACCACTGATTTCTGTCAGGCTCCGTCCCTGCAGTTCTGCTGCTGGGGACAGACGCCTGACTTCTTCTGGCCGCAGGCATCCCCTTGTCTAGCAACGGGACACAGTGCCTTTTCTGCCGCCTACACGCATGCGCAGGTCTGTCCCCGTTGCCTAGCAGCGGGGACACTTCTTGTTAGTCCCGGCGGCCAGTGCCGGCCGCTTCTGCCTATCCGGAGCTGGCTCCCTTATTCTCCAATTAGGAGCTTTTTGCCTCTATTTAAACCTGCCTTTGACACCACAATGGTGTCAGAATAATAGGCTCACACCTGATCTCCAACTTTTGTTCCAGCATTCTGTTCCTTGTATCCTGTTGATTCGGCTTGTTACTGACTACTCTTTGGATCCTGATTTGGCATTGATTCTGCTCCTCTGGTACACTTCGGCTTCCTGAACACTTCCTGGTTACGACCTCGGCCTGTCTGACTATTTGCTGTTCACCTATTTTGCTGGTGACTGTCTCGGAGAACTGCGACCTGCACACCTCTGCGGCCAAATCCATACTTCCTTGCGGAGGTCCCTGATGAACACCAGGGGTGTGTTAGACTCCGTGCCTCCCTGTACAGTCACACCAACACCAGCAGACAGCCTCCATCACATTTCCGTTGTGACAATTTCTCACCAAGCATAGACATAAAAATCTCATGTTGAGTTGAATGTATGTATCTTTTTTGTGTGCACAATACGTATTTCAGTGCCCCACATTCGCACAAAAAAGATTTACACTTCTGTACATATGCAGACTCTCACGCATCTTGCACTTATGACTCTTTATGTTTAGAGAGGTGGTACCGGGAAAAGGGAAGAGGCGTGCAAGTGTAGGCTGAGTACTGTAAAGGTGTGTTCTCGTAACTGTGACAGTCAAACCTGGACAATTATACTGGTGTCAGGATGTGTATCTCTAGCAGATGCTCGACGGCCTGGAGCAAAATTCGCACTAATGATCATAGTGATGTTCAGCAGCATTAGCTAGATGCTTCTCCAGAACTGCCTTCTGATTGGCTTACTGTGGAATACATTCTCCAGATGATTGTGCCTAAAGAATTTGCATAGTGGCTATACAATATGTGTCTGTTTATAGTTTTTACTTTTAAGTCTTGCAACAATTGTGTCAAAGAAGCAAAAGATTTCCAAATCTTTTTTTCCCAAAGCACATTTAATTAGTAGCACTGAAAGCACAACCTCAAGGAAAAATAAATATTTTTCAAGCAATACTCTGGAAATAAACATAGGGGGAACACCACTGTGGGCGTTTCTGGCTACTGCAATAGCCACATTTTATTACAAGCCCTGCAAGTAATTGATTGGAGGAATTTATTTTTGGATTACAGCACTGGACATATTTTAAGAACATTTTTCTATGTCAATAAAAGTTGGTTTGAAAAATGGCTATCTTTTACATATATTACATTAACTTTTAGTAATTTTACTGATGAGACATTAGGCCACTAATTAACCGTAAATGCACCTGTGAAAAGTGGTGCTGTTGAAGGTAGGTATTTACAAATCAGTTTCATTTTAGTATTATTATGACCAGTGATTAAATAAGTGTTTAATTACCACATACAGCTTATTGCACATGAAGGGCCTGAATCATTATGGAACATAAATGCTGATACGTGGAAAGTACCCATACTACAGCCTATGATTTCAGGGGCAGAAAGGGGAGGGGAATGGGCGTATGCACACAGTTAATGTACAGTAAGGGTGTGCCAAGCTCGAAATCTGTTGCGAGTGATGATTACTAGTGATGACTGTGATGGCATACACAAGCTAGAACATGTGTTTGGAATCAGGAGCAACTGTAAAAATGCATTTTAAGTACAGTAGAGATTCAAATCTTTCATAACATTCTAATTAATTAAATGAACTTAAAAACATTTTTAAAATATTTTTAAATGTTTTGTCATTAATGACTATATTATGAACAGATGACAATCATTGATTAGTTTTTGTTCTCTTCTGTGCATACTTTTTTGATTTTTTTATTCCACATATGCATTTTACGTATCCTGCAGTGAGTTGACTGTCAGAGCAGTGCATACCTAGACCCGTATTTATTAATATACGTATCTTTACATCCACACTTTGTTGAATAAGGACATTCATATGCCCAATATACGTGCTTTTTTAAAAAAATGCATTTGTTACGTTCGTTTTGCGTTCCTTGATGAATTAGCCCCAAAATGCATAGGTAAACTTTTAAGCAAAGTTTGAAAGTTTCGAAGTTAAAGCCAAATGTTGGTAATTATGGCTGCTAAAAATTGTCTGTGCTGTCTTAATACACTATTTGGTAAAGGTACCAGGGCAATGGTTTGCCATTTTTGGCTCTGTCACAGTCCTGTAATGCTGCTTCCACCTGTTTAAGTCTGTGGATAGCAGAGCAACTGTTGCATAAGGGACCAATCCAGCTTTTTATTGACTTTCAAAGACATCAGATATCATGAATCGGAAACTACAAGAAAACAGTTGAACAGAGTTGTTTAAATGCCTTTCTCAAATGAAATGGGTACATCCCGGTACACTGTTTTGTCACTTTCAAATAGCAGACACTAAACAAATACATGCCCATATTTTCCAGTTGGTCCTCTTTTTCAAGATCTGATCCTCTATTTAAACAAAATCTCCCTGTCCCTTTTTCTATCCAAATTATCCTTTTTTTTTGTCTGATGTACAGCTCTATATGGATAAAGTCTGCTTTTGCCTTTAAAAAGTGTATATTTGACTTCTACATTTACAATATCAAACATCCATTATTTTCTTAAGGGTTGAAGTGTTTTGTGGTCCTTGTACATGTGAAAGCATGTTTTAGGATCATTTGTAGTATACTGTGTTGCACATGCAAGCATTTCAGCACCTAAAAAAGTGTGATATTTTATCACAATTATTTTGTTCCCCTCAGCTCCATAGTAAACATGAATTAGGATTTAAACAACCATTTATCTCTGAATTGGTAAAGTGCATGCATTTTAGTTATACCAGGGTATCTCAAACTTTTTTTTAACATTTACACCACTGTGATAGTAATTTTTACAAAGTATCCCTTCAATTGTGTTCATTCATAAGTACCCACAAATTTATATAATTATAATCAAAGTACTACATAAGCTGAGCAAATGTATGCCAAGCCACTTAAACATTTAGGGCCTGATTTACGTTCAGATGTAAGTCTGTTTGCGTGCTGTGTATATATATATATATATATATATATATATATATATATATATATGTGTGAAATAGTTCTGCTTGTGTTAAAAAAACGGACCTTGCACCAATGAACGCAAATGCATGCCATTCATGTCTGAACTGGCTATGATTTCAAAGGTGAAGTGGATGGACAGATGAAGGCAATGTACAATAAGGGCGTACTATGCTCAATTTCTGGGCTCTTTTTTAAACCGCAGCCTGTGTATACAAGTTGCATTCCAATTTTAATCAAGCCCTTAATGTTTTAAAAGCCACCCCATTCAGATTAGATTTGTGTATGTTTTATTATTTACTAATACATTTATGTTATTTTATTTAAGACTGAAGTACCTTTAAATATGTATATACTACCTCTTGGAATACATGTACCATAGGTTGAGAACCTAGGACTTATATTGATGTTAATTATTCTCTGTTACAACTTAATGCAACATCCAGTTGGCAGATGCAGCTTTAAACACCAATAATGGGTCACTTGGTGTAATTGATTTGACTGCTATATATCAAGATCATAATCCAACTGTTATAACAAAGCCTTTCTCTGGCCACTTGTTTCATTTGGCACTTGTTACACAAATTAACTTTCTTTCTCAAATAAGTGAAAACAAAATCTTTAAAAACTGAAAAAATAATGCGACCAACCAGTCACGGAAATACCATTGGTGTGGCAGATGCGGTGCACCGGGGCCCCTAGAGATAATGGGGCAGATGCAGAGGGTTGGGGGCCAGGTTCCCTCCTCCCCGCCTCCCAGCACCGGGACCCATAGCTCTCTAGTTCTGCCTCTGCTATCAACGGCTTGCAATGTAGCAATTCATCTTATTTGTGTTGGTTCTACCATTTACATGTTTTAGTTTGTCTATAAATATTTAATGGATTTTAAAACAAGAGCCTCTGTTGTAATTTGCAAATTATTTGTTTACAAGAAGGAGCTCAGACACAGTCTGTGAATCTAACCACTGTTGTTCTAATTGAAGCAATTGTTAATATGAAAATGAATGCAGAAACGGAGCTTTATTGTAGAGCACTGTATTAATCTTTAGTAATTTTCATTTTATTATGTCTTAAAGCGTTTCTATATTTTATGCACAGTGTGCACAATATTTTATTTTCAATCAGTGAACATTTAGTCATCAATTAATGTAAAAAATATAAGAATGCCATACCTATGTAATACCACCAATGGTATTATGCGTTGTGAGGGTGTATATACATTGGTGGAAGCAGCATGTGTTCAGTTTGCAGCTTTTAGAGGTCTTTAAATCACTTGCAGTAAGGTACATCAGTCACAGTACAGTATGCAAACCCTCCTGTATCAACAGCTGTAAAATCCTCAGCTTCTTATGCTTTCTTATTTGTATCCTGGGACTTGTAGTTCCACAACTGTATTTTAACACCAGCGGCAGGGCCTGATCAACCACTAGGCTGACCAGGCTGCAGCCTGGGGCGCTGGGTCCCGGGGGGCGTGGCTCTGCGGGTATTTATTTATTTATTTAAAAAAAATTCTTTTTTTTTTTCTTCATTCATTTTTTTTTCTGGGGTGGGGGAGGGGGAGAGTCGCCGCAGGGGGCCGCCGTGGGGGGGGGGTCACCGCGGGGGGGTGGAGGGCTCAACGATCAAAAGCATTGGTGGTCAGTGGTTAGCAACACACAGCCAATCGCCAGGCTGCCTGTTGCTGTGCAGCAGACAGGAAGCAGGACGTCTTCACTTCCTATCTGCTGATCTGAGGAGAGGAGCGACGCTGGCACAACTACAGGTAAGTGAAGGGGGGAACTGCCCTGCATATCTATAGGGAGGGGGGGAAACTGCCCTGCATATCTATAGGGAGGGGGGGAACTGCCCTGCATATCTATAGGGAGGGGGGGAACTGCCCTGCATATCTATAGGGAGGGGGGGACTGCCCTGCATATCTATAGGGAGGGGGGGAACTGCCCTGCATATCTATAGGGAGGGGGGGGAACTGCCCTGCATATCTATAGGGAGGGGGGGAACTGTCCTGCATATCTATAAGGAGGGGGAGTACTGCCCTGCATATCTATAGGGAGGGGGAGAACTGCCCTGCATATCTATAGGAAGGGGGGAACTACCCTGCATATCTATAGGGAGGGGGAACTACCCTGCATATCTGTAGGGAGGGGGGAACTACACTGCATATCTATAGGGAGGGGGGGGGAACTACCCTGCATATCTATAGGGAGGGGGGGGGGTATACCCTGCATATCTATAGGGAGGGAGAGGGGGGACTGTCATGCATATGTATAGGGAGGGAGAGGGGGACTGTCATACAAATCTATAGGGTGGGAAGGGGGGCTGCCATGAAAATTTATAGGGAGGGAGAGAGGTTGATATGTATGAAGGAGGGCAGAGGAGGGGGGCTGATATATGTGACTGGGGGAGTTTTGATGTGACGGGGGGGGATAGCTACAGAGTGGAGGTAAGGAAAATAGCTGCAAGGGGGATGGATGCAGGGTGGGAGGTAAAGAAAATGGCTGCAGCAGGGGTTAAGGAAAATGGCTGTGGGGGGGTGTGGTTATGGAAAATGGCTGCAGGGGGTATTTAAAAAATAGAGCAGCTTTGGGGGCAGAATCTCATGATTGTGTGGTGGTCACATGGGTGGTCTCAGCAATCACTAGAATACTAAATATTAGTGAGATGGGGCTGGTAGAGGTTTGTATTTGATTGACAACAAATATTCAGATATTGCTTATATATGCCTGTCCAATGGGGTACTTTTAGCTAGCCATAATGGAGTGTTTTCTTTTAACTAAAGGGCCTAATCATTTAGGGTTTGCATTATAATACATTTTTGCATTTTCAAAACAGGACGCCAACTTTCCAGAAGCCAGCGAGAGGATAACAAAGTTGCAAGCGAGAAGAGCAAGAACAGGTAAGAGACAATGGCACAATCTGTCTAAATTTGAATGCTGGAGAATACACCTGAACATTAATATTCAGGAGTGTTCCTATACACCTATATATTTGGAGGAGGGGAGGAGGGGGGGGGGGGCGCTGCGGCCATATTAGCCTAGGGCGGCCAGAACCCTTAATCAGGCCCTGACCAGAGGGATCACCTTGTAGTATAAGCTCAAATGCTGATTAAACAAACACATGTTGCACATTTACCTGCCCACCCATCTATCCTGACTCTTGAGCCCTTGTGGCCAGATATAGTATAAAACCCCACTTGAATAATAACAGATAGATAATATAACCAGTTACCTTTCTGCACCAGTGTGATCCCAGTATATGAACTTGATTCCCTCTAAAATGGCTGACTTGCAAAATGTCCTTCTTCAGAGCTGCATGCAAACCTCCTCTTACAGCTTCAAACTGTGATTTCCCAGCAGGTTCTGTTCACCACACCACTCTGCTCTGATATATTTCAAGACTGTTCTCTCTGCTCAGACCATCAATCCAGTGCCCTTATGTTTAGGGTCACCTTATCTGGACTTGTCACACAGCTCAGTCTCTCTCAGGATGCTCGTCCCTCTCACTCCTCCACTGCTCTGTGGTTTCTCAGTCTTGTTAGGCTCCACCCCCTTTTCACAGTAGCCTTGTGGGAGATATAGTTTATTTTCCTGGACTGGTAAATTACAATGTCCATCTCTTTTCTTACTGATGCAATTGTGATTAGTAGCCATTGGGTGCTCAAGTCCAACTTCAGCATCCCCAGGGGTTACACCTAAAACAGTTTTCTGTAACTGATGCAGTGTATGTGCTGTGACCAATCATTTTTCTGTAGATAAAGGAGTACTATCATCAATTTTACTTAATTTCTCCTAGAGGGACCTTGGAAAACTATTTTAAAAAGATCTATATTCTTTCTACTGATTTATCCAAAAAAAGTAAGTTGACCAAATAAAAAGTTTGCAAAGAAAATAAATCACTGCATGTCATTAAATTCTTGTTTTGGATAGTTGAAAACACAAAATAACATCTTGACAAAAAAGTAGTTTGGCCATACCACAAACTTGCATGGTTGAAATGACCCACTCGTTAGTCTCTCTTATATACAACTGTCACATGGCACTTATTCGGCTTCCATAAACAAAGACTAAGACACTTACTTGTGCCTCATTAGCAGCCCTCAAACCCTTAGGGCTAGATTTACTAAGCTGCAGGTTTGAAAAAGTGGGGATGTTGCCTATAGCAACCAATCGGATTCTAGCTATCATTTTATAGAAGGTACTAAATAAATGAAAGCTAGAATCTGATTGGTTGCTATTTCAAGGGCTATACTGCTCAAGCTGCACCTATCTCTGCTGTGTTGCTGTTTCAAGGGCTATACTGCTCAAGCTGCACCTGTCTCTGCTGTGTTGCTGTTCCATGGGCTATACTGCTCAAGCTGCACCTGTTTCTGCTGTGTTGCTGTTCCACGGGCTATACTGCTCAAGCTGCACCTGTCTCCGCTGTGTTGCTGTTCCACGGGCTGTACTGCACAAGCTGCACCTGTCTCCGCTGTGTTGCTGTTGCACGGGTTACACTACTCAAGCTACACCTGCCTTCGTTGTATTGCTGTTCCACAGGCTGGATCGCTTAAGCTACACTTATTTTCGTTGTGCTGCTACTACACGAGCCGTGCTGCTCAAGTTACATCTAACTCTACTGTGTTACCCCTCTACGGACTGCACCACTCAAGATCATCTACTCCACATTTGTCTCGGTGGTTCAGTGGCACTACAGGTCGTATCATCTAAGCTGCTTGTTCTTATCCACGCCTTGCTGGCTGGACTGTTACTTGTACCTCCTGTATCATTGTTGCCTTATTGTGGTCTCATATACCTGCTGCATTACCATCTCCACTTTGTTGCTGGACTGTTCCTGCTATTGCTATATTTGAATACACTGATTATACCGCTATATTGTATTCACTCATACTACATTGCCGGTGGTACTGCTCACCCTGTTCCTATGTTTCTTGTGCCAATTTACCAAGACTATTCTGTGATCATCTAATCATCATTAAATCGCTGATTGTATTTTTATCCTGCATCTGTTGTCTATTCGCTGTCTGGGTATAGAACTGACATTACCAGTGTGCCTATCTCACACCAGTTACTATCACTCCCCCAGGACTCTGCCCAACACCCCTGGTAGGGACCGCGACCTGAGGGCGAACGCCGCTAAACCCAAGCCACCTTGCGGTGACCGCTGGTGAAAACCATTCAGCCGTTAGACTCCGCACCCTGCTAGGGGTAACATCTGTTGGGTGGATCCAAGAGTCCAGAATACCAAATCGTGACAACAAAATTATATTACTACCACCTTCATTCCTCCTCCACATTGTTAGTGGTAATAATAAGTGAATGGCACAATGTAACTACAAGTGCCACTTTATTAAAACTAACTACAAGGGTTAATATTTCAATACACTAAACAGGAGTTAAGTGTAACCAGATTTTTCCTTTATTTAGCCCGAGCTAGTAGTAAGGGTACTCCACACAAATGATTTTAAAAAACTATTTTGATAATAGTTTTATATACAAATCATTGTCATTCATTGTTTGTTGCCTTGTAGCTGAACATAAGCGATGCCACTCTACCCTCCAGGGTACCCCAAAAGAGTGGGGCCCTCACAGCACATGGGCCGGACCTGCAAATGCTCACAAGAGGCCATCGCTGTATTCTGGAGAAAGGTCCTTGGGGAAAGCTGGAGGCTTGGAGGGGGGCCCCATTATCTCTGGGCTATGTAGCAGCCACACCCGTTTCAGTGGTGGTACTTCTGCCATTACATAGAGTGAAAGGCCCTATGTAAAATAACTATTATCTCAGAAGTGACTGATCCTATCTATTATATGTGTACTCTTTGCCTTAATCAAATAATTGCTGCAAACTATATAATGTTTGTATAACCTATTGTTTTTAGTGGTTTGAAAATGAGGATAATGACAAAAGCAGTTGCCTAGCTGATTTAAGATGATTAAATATATTATTAATATTTATTCATTCAACAAAAGTTTCTCCATAGGTTCCTGAGTTAGTGAACTCAATATCCATGTTCAACAGTTGTAGTTAAGTGTAAGCACTGAGCACTGAATACACTTTAGTTGGTTCATGAATTTCCTTGTTCTTAAAGCTGGATATTGTATTTTGCATTAATCAGTTAATACTCTATTGCTTTGTTTTTTAGGATGGCTAGCAATGCCAATGAAAGTACAGGCGATGGAGATGATGGGACTTTCAATTTCAGCTTTAAAATGTTCACTAGCTGGGATTATTTGATAGGAAACCCAGAGACGGCAGATAACAAATTTGCATCGATAACTACTAGCTTTAAGGTAAAAACAAACGTCTATTACGCGTGCTTCAGAACACTTAGGGGGGTATTCAATTGTTAGCGAGTTTGGAAGTTCGAGCGTGAAAAGTCATTTTTTTGCTATTTTACCTTATTTTCGAGCGCGAAAACTTCTCACGCAATTCTATTCTTTTTTTTTATACCGAAACGGTGTTATCGCGCTCCAAGCGTTTGTCAATGTTAAAGTATAGGCTGGCTGCGAACCCTTAGCGGAAAAAGCTATTCAGTTGTTTTTTAACGCCGAGTGTGAAAAAGGCAAATATGCTGTTTTATCTCGCACCTCCATGGTCTGCTCAAAAGAAAAAAATTTTTTATTAAGTTAAGAAAAATATACATTAAACTGAGAAAATAGGTGTAAAAGTTCATAAAAGTAACCTAAAAAAAGAAAAGTACTAAAAAAAGTGTATAATAATTAATAATTTTTGGAAATTTCCCCCTTTAGAAATAACCATAGTGCTGCATGTATTTAAAACTTTTTTATATTATTTTTTTGTTTTTAAGGGGGAAGGGGGGTGGTTGTGCCAAAAAGTATCATGTTTTTTTATTTATATTTTAAAAGCAAAATCGTTTGCTCCCCACTCTATTTAGTCTTCGCCCTAGTGCTGGCAGGCTATTGATGTGTGAAAAATTTGACGTAGGGTTCCCCCTAATTTGATTGAACCAGCACTAGGCAAACCAGCCGGGGTGATAGGCACTATAACAGGGGGGGGGGACGCAGTTTGGGTCCCACGGCCATAATGACTAAACACCCACAGACTGCTCAGCGCTGGCCTGGATTCCCTAGGGATTGTGGTCCGCTGAAAAATGTAAGCGGGCCACCCCCCTAGGGACACCCAGGCCAGTGCCGATAGCACTAGGGCTCTTCCTACTACCCCTGGGCTGTGGGTGGTAGGGTAATAAATGGGGATTTTGTATGAAAAAAAACAAAAAAAAAAAACGTTTTACTTGTGGAACTACATGTCCCAGCCAGCCATGTTGTCCTAAATCGTAGGGCATGCTGCTACTTGTCTAACTACAACCACCAGCGTACCCATAGCACCCAGGGCATGTTTGCACTTGTAGTAGAACCACAAGTGCCAACATGCTTTTAGACCCACGGCTGGCTGTGATCTGTAGTTCCACAAAGCAAAATTTTAAATAAAAGCACAACACCCTCATTCCAACCACAAATCTTTATTAAAAATAATAAAACCCCAAGAAATACAGTAAACACCCTCATGTACACCATAGATTTTAATAAAAAAAAAAAAATACCAAAAAATACTCACCATGGACGAAATCCTCAGTTTTATGATGCTTTACTTACACACACTCATTTATGCAAAGTCCCAACAAATATTTTTACCTTCGAAGAAAGGTCCGGCTTGCCCACTGTCCCACAAATATTTGTACCTTACAAATGTCCATGCTTGGCCAGTGTTCAAATGTTTGTAAATTTCAAAAAATGTACCTCCTTGTAAAATCTTTAATTCTGCTGTACAGGGGGGCCATTGTTGCTTGCAGTGCTGGGGCCCTTCTTCATTGCAGTGTGGGGGCCCATTCTCTTGTGCAGTGCTGGGGCCCTTCTTCATTGCAGTGTAGGGGCCCAATCTCCTTTGCAGTGCTGGGGCCATTCTTGATTGCATTAATTTACTTTTATTTTTTTATAGTAAAATGAGGGCCTTAACCATTTCAAACTCGCTATGACCAATAATAGAGCGCGAGGGGGTGCATGCAAAAAAACAATTGAATTGAGGGTTTGTTTTTTTAAACGCGCGCTCGAACAGGAAAAAACGAGCGCGGGTTTTTTGTGTTTTTTTCGAGCGCGAAATTTTAACGCATCTCGCTAACAATTGAATACCCCCCTTAGCTTGAGAGCCTCAATATGGTGCATATGTCATTATTCTTTAGTCTTGTCAGTTGAAATGATAATGTGGAGATACTATGTGAGTTTCAGTATATAATAAAACTTTTTTATTAGTATTGTACAATTTCTCAATCTTTTTTTTCTTGTACCCCCATGTGATGGTAAATGTTTACTAAGTATCCCTTAAAGTGCATTAATGTATACTGATTATTTCAATGTATATACATTTATTTTAAGTATTTAATTTACACCAAGCCATTCCTATTGCATTTAAATCCTACTTATCTGAGTCTCAACTACACCAAAATGCTGTCATCGATTGGCATGTGTCAAGGATGAGCAAATAGAACTAACTAAAGTAGACAGGGATATGGGAGTCTTTTTTCAGAGTTGATCCTCCATAATTCACAAATACTATCTAACCTCTTCATTAGCTAGTTCCAATTTAGTCATATAGTTTTGTCTTCTGAGGGTGTGAAACTGTAGGTGTCTTTTACCACATATGTTTGTCTTGCTCAGTTGGAACCTAGTATATGCAGGAGTGGGCCAGAATGCTGACAAAATGTTTGGAACCATTATCCATCTAGAACCCAAAATGTTCCTCTTGGGTCGTGTTCCCAAGCAATTAATTCATCAGTGCTACCCACAATTGCCTTTTAGGCAAGTTCTAATTGCTTCCAGATCTGTCCTTACTGATGCTTGGGAGAAACTGCCATTATCACACTCTTGTGTTAAAACTAAATTCCTTCACTTTATGCACACGATTACCATTTCTATCTTTATTTTATTCCCTTCCTTATTTATGACTGGAGCTTCCCTATTGTTGTTGCTCATCTCTAGATTAGCTGCAAACCAGCTTTATGGCACATGCTATCTTGCAGTTGTTCTGCTATTTATTGTAACCATGTTTGTTTTATTCACATTCTTAAGTATTTTTTTTATTAAAACTATAGGGACTGTTTATCAATAGATGAAAATGCTTGGTTTTGCAAGGAGGTGCACATTTAATAAGCATTGCGGCAGTGTGTGTACCACCACAATATCTGAGCATGGTGGTTATTAATAACAAAAGCAGAATTTAAAGGGCATGATTCATTAAAGAAAGTAAAGCAAAACATTGAGTAACTTGTCATTGTCATTTTAATTGAATTAATACGTCCTATCCAAGAGATGAAATGTTGACTCAAAGTTTCTAGGTCAGTTTTAATCTGGGAGAGTAGTTTTGGATAATTAGCCTGGAAAAGCTGACTGTATTGTTTAGTGATATGGATACCTAAATATTTAATCTTTTTTTTTTATGCCATTTGATGGGGAATTGCAGAGTGAGAAAGGATCTAATTTCATTTGTTAGATGAAAGTCAAGAACTTCTGTTTTTTGAGGGTTTATTTTGTATCCTGAGCTGTAGGTTTTGATATCTGCAAGGAAGGGGGGGAGAGATGACTGGGTCTGAAAGAGTCAGGAGGATATCGTCAGCGTACAATGATATTTTATTCTCGGACTTCCCTACTTTAATTCCGTGAATTCACACCATTGACGTTAATCGAGAGTACTTTGAGCGCCATGGGTGGAGGAGGAAATGTAAAAAGTTACATATATAAAAAAAAAAGGAAAAAACAACATCAGTCCATCTGGAAGCTTGGAAGAAGGATGGGGAGAGGGGTGGGG
This sequence comes from Mixophyes fleayi, assembly GCF_038048845.1. NCBI lineage: Eukaryota > Metazoa > Chordata > Amphibia > Anura > Limnodynastidae > Mixophyes > Mixophyes fleayi. Next base: position 80,712,988 of record NC_134406.1, on the reverse strand, counting down.
GCCACAGGTAATAAGAAGAAAGAAAGAAGAAAGAGAAAAACGCGGAATTAGGCAAATACCCTTGAAGAGGAGAGCCCCAGTTAGGGCCATCAATGAAATAATGAAATAATAAAGATAAAGATAAAGGGTGCTTGTTGGGGGTGGTTAGTTTTAGAGAGGCCCTGTCGGGTCACCCAAGGGGCCTTGTATAACTATTCAGTACAATAGGCTGGAGTAGCCGGAACAAATTTGGAGTGGATAATTGACCAGAGGGGAGAGGTAGTGAGGAAAGGAGAAAAAGAGTGGTATTGAGTGGGGAGAGGAAAGGGGGCAGTATAAAAAAGGTTAAGGGGGGAATATAGGAAGATAAGGGAGAGGTAGGTGGGGAAGGCTAAAAATAAAAAATAAACTAAGCAATATGAACTAATATATAACATTAAATTTGTAACATCAACATCATTATTAATAGATAAAAACAGGTCAAGTCCCAAATAAGATTGCCGGATTACAGTAGTTTGGGTATACTCCTACTTCCTTAAGAAAATGTAATATATGGACTTAAGAAAACTTGAAGTGTATATCATAAGGCAATTTGATCATTAGGTGCTTGTAGTTATTACATGGAGAACAGGAACCAAACAAAAGAACTCCTAAAAAATAGGGGTGAAACACAGGGTGTCCATCATGTGTGAACCTGAGTCCACCTAAAAGCAAGGAGACTGTTAGAAATCCTGAAGGCATCCAATCAGTGCGGTGCTGTGGGAGATCCTGTTGATTGATGTTCCATGGTTGTCCAGTTGGGAAGCGGTGTCAAAACTCTAGAGGTTCTCGTGGAGGTACTACGAATGTGGATAAAGTGACTGCTGGAAGAATATCAAGCTTGGAAAGGATGTTTTGTCCTTGATCCAAGGATTTGGCATATAGGATAGATTTCCCAGTGAACACTTGTAGTTGGAATGGAAATCCCCATCGATATCGGAAATTGTGTTGACAGAGTATTTGTGTCACTGGCTGAAGGTCTCTTTTTTTTCTGGATGGTAGAAGGGGCCAAATCTTGAAATATCTGAAGTTGCATATCTTGAAAGTCAATCGAATTTTTGGTTCTGACTACCTTAAGCAATTTTTCTTTCGTTTGATAATAATGAAGACGCACTATAACATCTCACGGTTTTTGACCAGCAGGTGGTTTGGCTGTAAGGGCTCGATGTGCACGATCCATCAGCAACTCTCTATCTACTAGGTCTGGGAGCAGATGTTTGAAAAGGCCAGATAGGAAGTCAGGCAGGGAAGAGTTTGTTACTGATTCTGGTACGTGACAAATCCTCAAATTGTTTCGCCGTGACCTATTTTCTTAGTCTTCTTGTTTCTCTTTCACAGGGTCCATCTCTGTACGAAGCAGAGCTAGTTCTTATTGAAAAGTTGCCTGAGCTCGACAGATGTCGTTGGTTTTAGATTCAAGAGTATCAGTTCTGCTGCCGAGGGCCGCTATTTCAGATTTGAGCTCTACAATAGCTTTCTTAAGTTCTTGCTGGAAAGTAAGGTTTATGTCCTGTGCTAGGTTAGTAATAGCGGCTTGAACTGTTGGATCTATGTCCATGTTTGAAGGAGAGATAGGACTTGAAGAACGAGATTGGTCAGTTGGTGGTGAGGAAGTTGTTACTTTTTTAGAGGTGGCAGTAAATATAGGTGCTGTACCTCCTGTAGCTTGTCTCCTGTTTTTAGTGGACATCTTGAGTGCGAAAGATTTTTTTTTTATATTTTTCTTTTTTGTAATATTTTTCTTTTTTAAAATTTATGTTGAGGTATGAGAATTTGCTGTAGCCTTTTGCCACATAGTTTTTGTAGAAAATTTATCCCATCTGAGTTTCCTCCATTAGAGCGCTGGAATAATTTAGAGTGGAGGGGGGGTGGATAGAAGAGGTTCTGGTCAGAGATATAGAGATAATTAGAATACTCCAATCAGATCACCTTGGCCCTTCGGGTGCCAGGGCTCACTTGGGACTTACATCTGTTTACTCATTTCAGAGTTACAGGGGCTCAATACATCAGTTCAATACATCAGTGTGCCGTACAGAATAATTAAATCAGAAGTGAAATTAGAGAGATACTGTTGTAGTAAATGGCCACAGGGTGGCAGTAGAGTCCCGAACAGAGAGCGATCTGAGCAATCTAATCTGTCAAATCAAATTGTTAAATCTGACAGAGGTCCGAGTATTAACGACAAAAGAAGGGTTCTCGTTGCCCAGTGGTAATACAACCCAGTCTGGTGGAGCAAAGGTGTTTTAGATAAATTGCTGCGCCAGTGTGGACCAAAGGATACTCTAATCGCCAGCCGGGTGTATACTACTCTGCAGGAATGTAGTGGGCTCCTGAGGCCCCTGCAAACAACTGGACGACACTTGCAAACAAACCGTCCACACTCTATATAGCCGAGCATGGAACCACAGCACTCAGGCAGGAAGGGAGCACTGCAGCCCAGTGAATATCCCTCGGAGCAGAAGTCCGTCACCGCGGACACGAACAGGTAAGTTGCTAGTTAAAAGGGGGTAGTATCTCCAAGGAGACTGTGGAGGCAATCTGGTGAAAGGCTGAAACTTAGAATATTATTATGTGTCGGGAGCATCAGCCAGACATAGCGGATCCAGGACAGATCCTCTTTTCTCTTTCTCTTCCCTTTTTACCCCCCTGGGGACAAGCCCTTGGGATTGATGCCAGACAAAGCTTTGTAGGGCGACCGCAGAAGGACAGATAAAGTGGTCGACTGCACAGATGGAGTCCACCACGGCAAACAGAAACCTTTCCAACAGAACCAGTGATTCAGATTACCAAGATTTTGTTGAAATGATAGCTGTTTTGGGGCCCAAATTCAGTCGCAGTTTGAATGGCTGGAAAATAAGCCTGTAACCTAATATGGTGGATAAAGATCCAAAACACCATCTGAGAACAGTAAAAGTCAGCATAAAGGTGTGCTGTTTACTTTCCCACTATTTTTGTGATGAAAATTGTGGGTTATTATTAGGGATGAGAGCACTCGGATTTATGAAATCCGAGCCCACCCGAACGTTGCGGATCCGAGTCGGATCCGAGACAGATCCGGGTATTGGCGCCAAATTCAAATGTGAAACTGAGGCTCTGACTCATAATCCCGTTGTCGGATCTCGCGATACTCGGATCCTATAAATTCCCCGCTAGTCGCCGCCATCTTCACTCGGGCATTGATCAGGGTAGAGGGAGGGTGTGTTAGGTGGTCCTCTGTCCTGGTAGATCTCGTGCTGTGCTGTTTAGTTCTGTGCTGTGCTGTTTAGTTCTGTGCTGTGCTGTGCTGTGCTGTGCTGTGCTGTGCTGTGTTCTGCAGTATCAGTCCAGTGGTGCTGTGTGCTGTGCTCTGTCCTTCTGAGGTCAGTGGTGCTGCTGGGTCCTGTGCTGTGTCCTGTTCAGTCCAGTGGTGCTGTGTCCTGTGCTCTGTGCTTCTAAGGGCATAGTTATTTCCCCAATATTCCCCTGTGTTTAAAAAAATAAAAAAAAGTTTTTTTAAAAAATACCAAAAACTACTTTAATTTTTTTTAATTACCACAAAATTTGCACAACCAATCCTGCAGTATAAGCCCATTGGTACTGCAATAGTACCAAGTTCACACATTCAGCAGTAAAAGTCCAGTGGTACTGCAATATTACAAAGTTTACACATTCTGCAGTATCAGTCCAGTGGTGCTGTGTCCTGTGCTCTGTCCTGCTGAGTTCCGTAGTGCTGCTGGGTCCTGTGCCGTGTCCTGTTCAGTCCAGTGGTGCTGTGTCCTGTGCTCTGTGCTTCTAAGGGCATAGTTATTTCCCCATTATTCCCAAGTTTTTAAAAAATAAAAAAAAAGTAAAAAAAAATAAAAAATTTAAAAAATAAAAAAAATATATAATAATTATAACCAAATTTGCAAAACCAATCCAGCAGTATAAGTCCATTGGTACTGCAATATTACAAAGTTCACACATTCTGCAGTATCAGTCCAGTGGTGCTGTGTCCTGTGCTCTGTCCTGCTGAGTTCCGTAGTGCTGCTGGGTCCTGTGCCGTGTCCTGTTCAGTCCAGTGGTGCTGTGTCCTGTGCTCTGTGCTTCTAAGGGCATAGTTATTTCCCCATTATTCCCAAGTTTTTAAAAAATAAAAAAAAAGTAAAAAAAAATAAAAAATTTAAAAAATAAAAAAAATATATAATAATTATAACCAAATTTGCAAAACCAATCCAGCAGTATAAGTCCATTGGTACTGCAATATTACAAAGTTCACACATTCTGCAGTATCAGTCCAGTGGTGCTGTGTCCTGTGCTCTGTCCTGCTGAGTTCCGTAGTGCTGCTGGGTCCTGTGCCGTGTCCTGTTCAGTCCAGTGGTGCTGTGTCCTGTGCTCTGTGCTTCTAAGGGCATAGTTATTTCCCCATTATTCCCAAGTTTTTAAAAAATAAAAAAAAAGTAAAAAAAAATAAAAAATTTAAAAAATAAAAAAAATATATAATAATTATAACCAAATTTGCAAAACCAATCCAGCAGTATAAGTCCATTGGTACTGCAATATTACCAAGTTCACACATTCTGCAGTATCTTGTGCTACATATAATGGAGACCAAAAATTTGGAGGATAAAGTAGGGAAAGATCAAGACCCACTTCCTCCTAATGCTGAAGCTGCTGCCACTAGTCATGACATAGACGATGAAATGCAATCAAGTTAAGAAAAAGTAGCAAAAAGAGAAACTTAAAATCATCTGAGGAGAAACGTAAAGTTGCCAATATGCCATTTACGACACGGAGTGGCAAGGAACGGCTTAGGCCCTGGCCCGTGTTCATGACTAGTGGTTCAGCTTCACCCACGGATCTTAGCCCTCCTCCTCCTCCCCCCCCTACAAAAAATTGAAGAGAGTTATGCTGTCAGCAACAAAACAGCAAACAACTCTGCCTTCTAAAGAGAAATTATCACAAATCCACAAGGCGAGTCCAAGGATGTTGGTGGTTGTCAAGCCTGACCTTCCCATCACTGTACGGGAAGAGGTGGCTCGGGAGGAGGCTTTTGATGATGTAGCTGGCGCTGTGGAGGAACTTGATGATGAGGATGGTGATGTGGTTATTGTAAATGAGGCACCAGGGGGGGAAACAGCTGATGTCCATGGGATGAAAAAGCCCATCGTCATGCCTGGTCAGAAGACCAAAAAATGCACCTCTTCGGTCTGGAGTTATTTTTATCCAAATCCAGACAACCAATGTATGGCCATATGTAGCTTATGTAAAGCTCAAATAAGCAGGGGTAAGGATTTTGCCCACCTAGGAACATCCTCCCTTATACGTCACCTGAATAACCTTCATAGTTCAGTGGTTAGTTCAGGAACTGGGGCTAGGACCCTCATCGGTACAGGGACACCTAAATCCCGTGGTCCAGTTGGATACACACCAGCAACACCCTCCTCGTCAACTTCCTCCACAATCTCCATCAGATTCAGTCCTGCAGCCCAAGTCAGCAGCCAGACTGAGTCCTCCTCAATACGGGATTCATCCGAGGAATCCTGCAGCGGTACGCCTACTACTGCCACTGCTGCTGTTGCTGCTGTTAGTCGGTCATCTTCCCAGAGGGGAAGTCGTAAGACCGCTAAGTCTTTCACAAAACAATTGACCGTCCAACAGTCGTTTGCCATGACCACAAAATACGATAGTAGTCACCCTATTGCAAAGCGTATAACTGCGGCTGTAACTGCAATGTTGGTGTTAGACGTGCGCCCGGTGTCCGCCATCAGTGGAGTGGGATTTAGAGGGTTGATGGAGGTATTGTGTCCCCGGTACCAAATCCCCTCGAGATTCCACTTCACTAGGCAGGCGATACCAAAAATGTACAGAGAAGTACGATCAAGTGTCCTCAGTGCTCTAAAAAATGCGGTTGTACCCACTGTCCACTTAACCACGGACATGTGGACAAGTGGTTCTGGGCAAACGAAGGACTATATGACTGTGACAGCCCACTGGGTAGATGCATCCCCTTCCGCAGCAACAGCAACAGCTGCATCAGTAGCAGCATCTACAAAATGGCTGCTCATGCAAAGGCAGGCAACATTGTGTATTACAGGCTTTAATAAGAGGCACAACGCTGACAACATATTAGAGAAAATGAGGGAAATTATCTCCCAGTGGCTTACCCCACTTAGACTCTCATGGGGATTTGTGGTGTCAGACAATGCCAGTAACATTGTGCGGGCATTAAATATGGGCAATTTCCAGCACGTCCCATGTTTTGCCCACACCATTAATTTGGTGGTGCAGCATTACCTCAAGAGTGACAGGGGTGTGCAGGAGATGCTTGCGGTGGCGCGCAAAATTGCTGGACACTTTCGGCATTCAGCCAGTGCCTACCGCAGACTAGAGGCACATCAAAAAAGCATGAACCTGCCCTGCCATCACCTCAAACAAGAGGTTGTGACGCGCTGGAACTCCACCCTCTATATGCTGCAGAGGATGGAGGAGCAGCAAAAGGCCATTCAGGCCTACACAGCCACCTACGACATAGGCAAAGGAGTGGGGATGCGCCTCAGTCAAGCGCAGTGGAGACTGATTTCCGTGTTGTGCAAGGTTCTGCAGCCATTTGAACTTGCCACACGAGAAGTCAGTTCCGACACTGCCAGTTTGAGTCAGGTCATTCCCCTGATCAGGCTGTTGCAGAAGCAGCTGGAGAAAGTGAGGGAGGAGCTGGTAAGCCATTGCGATTACACCAAGCATGTAGCTCTTGTGGATGTAGCCCTTCGTACGCTTTGCCAGGATCCGAGGGTGGTCACTCTTTTAAAGTCAGAGGAATACATTCTGGCCACCGTGCTCGATCCTCGGTTTAAAGCGTATGTTGTGTCTCTGTTTCCGGCGGACACAAGTCTACAGCGGTGCAAAGACCTGCTGGTCAGGAGATTGTCCTCTGAAGAGGACCGTGACATGCCAACAGCTCCACCCTCATTTTCTTCCACCTCTATGGCTGCGAGGAAAAAGCTCAGTTTTCCCAAAAGAGGCACTGGCGGGGATGCTGATAACATCTGGTCCGGACTGAAGGACCTGCCAACCATTGCAGACATGTCTACTCTCGCTGCATTGGATGCTGTCACAATAGAAAAAATTGTGGATGATTACTTTGCTGACACCATCCAAGTAGACATGTCAGACAGTCCATATTGTTACTGGCAGGAAAAAAAGGCAGATTGGAAGCCCCTGTACAAACTGGCTCTATTTTACCTGAGTTGTCCCCCCTCCAGTGTGTACTCGGAAAGAGTTTTTAGTGCAGCGGGGAACCTGGTCAGTGAGCGGCGAAGGAGGTTGCTTCCTCACAACGTTGAAAAAATGATGTTTATAAAAATGAATAATCAATTCCTCAATGAAGTACAGCACTGCCCTCCAGATACTACAGAGGGACCTGTGGTTGTGGAGTCCAGCGGGGAGGAATTGATAATGTGTGATGAGGAGGAAGTACACACTGTAGGGGGAGAGGAATCAGAGGTTGAGGATGAGGACGACATCTTGCCTCAGTAGAGCCTGTTTAGTCTGTACAGGGAGAGATGAATAGCTTTTTTGGTGTGGGGGCCCAAACAAACCAATCATTTCAGCCAAAGTTGTTTGGTAGGCCCTGTCGCTGAAATGATTGGTTTGTTAAAGTGTGCATGTCCTATTTCAACAACATAAGGGTGGGTGTGAGGGCCCAAGGACAATTCCATCTTAGAATTTTTTTTTTGCCATTATATGACCAATCAACAGTCGTTTGCCATGTTCAAAAAGTAAAACCAAATTTTAAAAAATTCAAGAAATTAAACCAAAAGTAAAATGCCGTGTCATAATTTAAAACAAGAGGTATTGACGTGCTCTAAAACTACTGTATTGTTGTTTATATTTTATAAACACTACACTTGAAAGCTTGAGTCTTTCAATAAAAAAGTAACTGTCCATTGTACGAATATTTGCAACAGGGACAATTTTAGGGTTAAGAAAGCCAACTAATAACACTTCGACGCTGTCTGTCTTTATAAACCCTACACTTGGAAGTTGGAGGAGGTATTGTGGCCCCGGCACCAAATTTACTACCGGGGCCACTCCACTGTGCAGTCCATATTTAGGTGTATCAGATATTAAACAACGGTGACAGTTGATGCCCAATTTTTTAATTATATTGTGGCCTCGGTACCAAATTGTGTACCGGGGCCACCACACTACGCAGTCCAGATACTTGTTTGGTGGAATTCAGACCAGTTGAGGGTTTTATTATTATATTGTGGGGACCACTCTATCTATACCACACTACAACTCTATACCACTCTATTTCATACTTTAATTCTATTTAATACTTTATTTCTATTTCATACTTTAATTCTATTTAATACTTTAATTCTATTTCATACTTTAATTCTATTTAATACTTTAATTCTATTACTAATTACCATAAAGAGGAACTGCCGCTTCTATTTAATACTTTAATTCTATTAGTAGTTACCATAAAGAGGAACAAAATAAACCAATTTTACCAAAAGTATAATATGACTTAGACTTATAAACACTACACTTGAAAGATGGTGCCTTTAAATGAAAAAGTCAGTCTTCATTGCACGACTATGTGCAACAGGGACAGTTTTTTGGTTTACAAAGTCAACCAATAACACTTGGACCCTGTCTGTCTTTAACATACTTGATGGGATCTCAATGACGAATTGTCTGTACCATGTTTGGAGGAGGTATTGTGGCCCCGGTATCAAATTGGGTACCGGGGCCACCCCACTACGCAGTCCAGATACTTGTTTGGTGGAATTCTGACACGTGGAGGGTGTATTTATTTTATTGTGGCCCCGGTATCAAATTGGGTACCGGGGCCACCCCACTACGCAGTCCAGATACTTGTTTGGTGGAATTCTGACACGTGGAGGGTTTTTTAATTATATTGTGGCCTCGGTACCAAATTGTGTACCGGGGCCACCACACTACGCAGTCAAGATAGATAGATGCGTATCATAGATAAAGTACATTCAGTGGTGTGGGGCAAATTGAAAAATATTCAAAATGCACTGACATTATCAAAAACAAGAGGTTGTCACACGCTAAAACTCCAACATGTATATGATGGAGAGGATGGAGGAGCAGCCGTTTGTGCAGTGTAATGCAGACCTGTTGAAGGTTTTTTATATATTTTATTGTGGTGCCCAGTGCTCACTCCTCTAGGCAGTCCAGGTACATTTATTGGTGCGATTCATAAAAGTTCAGGGTTTTTAATATATTGTGGTGACCCACTCCTCTACGCAGTCCAGGTACATTTATTGGTGCGATTCATAAAAGTTCAGGGTTTTTAATATATATTGTGGTCACCCACTCCTCTAGGCAGTCCAGGTACATTTATTGGTGCGAATCAAACAAGTTGATGGTTTTCTTATTATATATATTGTGGTGACCCACTCCTCTACGCAGTCCAGGTACATTTATTGGTGCGATTCATAAAAGTTCAGGGTTTTTAATATATATTGTGGTCACCCACTCCTCTACGCAGTCCAGGTACATTTATTGGTGCGATTCATAAAAGTTCAGGGTTTTTAATATATATTGTGGTGACCCACTCCTCTACGCAGTCCAGGTACATTTATTGGTGCGATTCATAAAAGTTCAGGGTTTTTAATATATTGTGGTGACCCACTCCTCTACGCAGTCCAGGTACATTTATTGGTGCGATTCATAAAAGTTCAGGGTTTTTAATATATTGTGGTGACCCACTCCTCTACGCAGTCCAGGTACATTTATTGGTGCGATTCATAAAAGTTCAGGGTTTTTAATATATATTGTGGTCACCCACTCCTCTACGCAGTCCAGGTACATTTATTGGTGCGAATCAAACAAGTTGATGGTTTTCTTATTATATATATTGTGGTGACCCACTCCTCTACGCAGTCCAGGTACATTTATTGGTGCGATTCATAAAAGTTCAGGGTTTTTAATATATTGTGGTGACCCACTCCTCTACGCAGTCCAGGTACATTTATTGGTGCGATTCATAAAAGTTCAGGGTTTTTAATATATTGTGGTGACCCACTCCTCTACGCAGTCCAGGTACATTTATTGGTGCGAATCAAACAAGTTGATGGTTTTCTTATTATATATATTGTGGTGACCCACTCCTCTACGCAGTCCAGGTACATTTATTGGTGCGATTCATAAAAGTTCAGGGTTTTTAATATATATTGTGGTCACCCACTCCTCTACGCAGTCCAGGTACATTTATTGGTGCGAATCAAACAAGTTGATGGTTTTCTTATTATATATATTGTGGTGACCCACTCCTCTACGCAGTCCAGGTACATTTATTGGTGCGATTCATAAAAGTTCAGGGTTTTTAATATATATTGTGGTCACCCACTCCTCTACGCAGTCCAGGTACATTTATTGGTGCGAATCATAAAAGTTCAGGGTTTTTAATATATATTGTGGTGACCCACTCCTCTACGCAGTCCAGAAAGATACCTTGTTGCAACGTTTTGGACTAATAACTATATTGTGAGGTGTTCAGAATACACTGTAAATTAGTGGAAATGCTTGTTATTGAATGTTATTGAGGTTAATAATAGCCTAGGAGTGAAAATAAGCCCAAAAACTTGATTTTTAAACTTTTTATGTTTTTTTCAAAAAAAATCCAAATCCAAAACCTTAAATCCGAACCGAGACCTTTCCTCAAGTGTTTTGCGAGACAAATCCGAACCCCAAAAATAACGAAAATCCGGATCCAAAACACAAAACACGAGACCTCAAAAGTCGCCGGTGCACATCCCTAGTTATTATCTCAAAAACTGCAGTTTGGGAGAGTTCAGTGTCAGACCTAGTATTGAACACGTCCTGCAGTCATGGCGTCCAGACCACACACCCCCCCCCCCCAGTTTGCACCTTGTCAAAACAATGTTACATTGGAGGGGGAGTTAAATTTAAAATGTGGGGACAGATTTATATTTGAGGTAAGGCATGTCCTGGATCAACTTTAAATTCCAGTGCAAAAATAAAGCTATCAAGTATTTGTGTGCTACATGAAAAACAGCCAGTATTTAACTTATGTGCAAAATAATTAACTAATGATATGTACCCCTTGTATTGTAACATGGTTTTGTCCAGGAGAAAACGTACTCTTTTTTTGACTTCCTTTCTTAATGAATCAGGCCCAAAGTGTATTATCGCAAGCACACAATGACAAAGGCTGGCATGGCAAACCAATAACATGCACAGCTAATCCCACAACCTTTTATGCATGTTTTTTTGCTCTTTTCACCACAGAAGGAAGATGCTTGATAAATACACCACTATTGGCTTCATTTACATTTCCCTGTAAAAATACAGTCCAACTATACAAGTAAAAATATTGATGCAAAATTGTGGTTGTGTATGTGCATTTTGAGTTGCGTGTCTCATAAAATACATGTATCTCAAGAAATGTGCAACTTGTAATCTAGTTCATTAATACATACATCGCAAAGATGTGGCTGCATATAACCAACACTCGTCTTATGTCACATGACTTCCACATATGAAACACCCTTACTCGCCCACTATTATGACCCAAGCACAATCAATAGATTAATTTACATAATTAAGAAAGACGAGAGAGGCACCATTTTGGTGACAAAATTATAGTAGCTATGTTTTAAATAAATACAAGAATCACCATAACAAAAAAACATAGAAAGGGCTAATTATATAAATATATATATAAAAACAGTTATCAGGTACACAGTCGACTACAGTACAAAAATGTATATAAATATAGTACAGTACATAGTAAATATAAAACATTATATAATACATAAAAAAAATGAAAAAATATAAAAATATATACATCTTCATGAATTAACAATATTAAAAATCTCTTTATAATCATATGACCATGTTATGAGCGTTTTGTCGCTATCCAATAACGATTGCCGAATCTCGATTTGTGTTTCCAACGCACAAAGATTTATTCTCAAAAAGTAGCAGAATATATTCAAGCGAAATAATAATAAGTACAGCCGTTACTTATCGCAGGCGCTCTGGATCTAGTGAACAGTCATTCAGTCCTGAAGTCTGTGGTCAAGGTGACTGAACACTACATGAGAGCTACTGCTTATATGCAAACAGAGATACAGTGAAACAATGTCGATGGTATAGCTTGCTTCTATTGGTCCAGGCATCAGGAGGGTCCAGGGGGTTACACATCATAGGCTGATTCAATCTAAGGAATCCAAAGGTGGGGGTCTCTCCAGGGGATGAGCTCTGTTCTTCCCGCCAAATTGCTCTGTTCTTCCCGCCAAACTCCAATTACAATCAATCCATTAGCATTTGACAGTTAATATCATATTAAAGGTTTATTCCCTAACATCAATAACTAGAGTATGCAATGTGCAATCTCTTTGCCGAATGCACCGAACAGCTGCTGAAGTAAAGGGGATTAATATGATATTAGACATGACACATTTCCTTTAACCTGAACCATATGTATCACTCTTATGCATATAACTTATAATATTACACATAAACACTACTATACTTCGACATAAATAACTATGTGTTGCAACTACGATTAATGTGTACTATTTACAAATGTGTGTGTTGGTGCGAATGTATACTAAAGTGTAAAAACTGTTATTGCCACGTGTTGCAGCTGGATACGCCCTTCCACACCATAGCGTGCTCTACGCATAATTTCAGACAAAGACGATCAAGTTTGCTTGATATCAATTGAAATGACTTTATCCAATTTGCTGACTTTGACAACCATTAGATATAATAAAGAGAGAAGAAGGAGCAAGAATAAAGAAGAAGACACATATTAGAACACAATTATATAAAACTGAATAAATGGTGCTACCTGAAACACCTCATTAAGACCAGATGGAGCTAATGTACCCAACTTAAATATCCAGTACGTGCCAGCCTCATGGCAAAATCCCCCCCCCCCACCCCCACCCTGGAGCCAAGTGTAACATGCTCAATAGCCTTGAATTTTAGGCCATTAGGATCTCCATTATGATGTAAAATAAAATGTCTAGAAATTGAATGTACATCTGACTTATTCCTAATTGCTCGCACATGCTCCTGGATACGTAATTTTAACATGCTTTTGTTTTGCCAATATATTTTAGATGGCAAGGACATTCAATCAAATAAATTACAGAGGTAGTTTTCACAATTAATCCGACCATATATCTTAAATTCATTACTGTTGAGTGAATCATAAAAAGTTCCCCTAGAGGAATCTACTAATTTACATACATTAGAGTTCATGCATTTAAAAAAAAACATTGCTGGACTTAGTTAGGAAAGTCTCCTTTCCATCTTTTTAGTCTAACATAATAGACTTGGTGCTAACAAAGTTTTAAGATTTTTAGTTTTTTTAAAAACAATGTCTGGTTTATCAGATACTATAGAACCCAATGCAGGGTCTGATTTAATAATGCACCAATGTTTATTGAAAACATGTTTTATTTGTCTCTCATCTATGTTAAATTCTGTTGTAAGAGGAATAATATCTTTTCTACTTTGATTATCTTTGTATAACAACATGTCCTCCCTATCCTTAGACCTAGTTTTATTCAGAGCTTTCTCTAATAAGCCCTCAGGGTATCTCCTATCCTTAAATCTTTCTACATAGTTATTAAACTGTTCTTCACAAATCATTTGGTTAGAACAATTTCTTTTAATCCGGTTAAATTGAGAATGTGGAATATTATCCTTCCATTTTTTCAGATGACAGCTCTCATAGTGTAAATAGCTGTTGCTATCAACTTGTTTAATAAAAGTACTAGTTTCAATCATATTATCTCTGAAAAAAAATCTATATGAAATGCATTCATTTACCCTGATGAACTGAAAAAATTAAGACTAATTTCTGGACCATCCCATATTAATATGATGTCATCAATATATTGTCTATAAAAAACAATATTATTCTTACAGGGGTTATTTGAATAAATTAAATCTAATTCCCACTTCCCCATGTAAAGATTAGCTAGACTCGGGGCAAAAGTTGTACACATGGCCGTACCACAGGTTTCAATAAATAAAGTCTCCAAAAACTTGAAATAGTTGTGGGAGAGAATGAACCACACTAAATCACATATAAAATTTCTATGACCTATACTATGGGTATTGACGCTATTAAATATTTTTTAGAACTTGATTCTAATATTAGCATAGGTCATAGAAATTAGATTGGTTCACTAAATCACATATAAATGAAGCTGCCTATTGTATGTGTTTATTTATTTTTATTTTTATTATTGAGCATGTGTTAGTCACTATTATTACTCACTAAGTGCCGTGGTCTATTCACTGTTCAATTATTTCAATACACTATCTCAAATCAAGGGGTGACTCCCACATGCTACATAAGATGTGGATTTCTATGCAAATGCTATTTTCTCTTTACCTTTCTAGTCTCCAATTTGGACTTATAACTACTGTTGCCAATGCTCCATAGGCTCTGATTAGCTAATTTACCTGATCAGTTCCTCATTATAACAAGTGTTGAATTATTAGCTTTGATTGTTATAGAATATGCTGTAAAGTGTATTTTTTTTCTATTCTTCTTTTCTCTCTTTGTACATTTTGCATCTTTTCTATGAACTTGTATGTTAATTCTGACATGCTGTAATAAAAAGATAAAACAAAAAAATAAGTGAAGGGTTGGAGGGGACTGACAAAGAATGGGTATGGGTATGGGATCAATAACAGAGGTGGTGTATGAAATGAAAATTATATAATGTCACATATGCACGTGTACTCTTCCCTTGTCACATATGTTTCCCCATCATTCTCCCACTCATCCCTTTTCACATATACATACCTCACAACTGTCCCAATTTGGTCATGACAATCCTGATTTGAGAGGACTATCCCACTGTCCCGTATTAAAGAAGTTTTATTTGGGGAGAGTTGGAAGATATGTCCCCAGAAATAATGACCCCTAAATGCTGAACATACCAGTGGCAGGTGTGTTCATCTTTGAAGAGGTGTTATATAGGAGTAAAAGAGGACTGGGGCAGCCCAGTGCTTCAGTAGAGCTAAGGTACATCCCTAATGTGATGTGGCCATTCTCCATTGTAGAATGGCCACCAGGGCCTGATTATCCAATAGGCTGAATAATCTACAGCCTAGGGCGCAAGTCTTTTGGATGGCACAACATTTTTTGGAGTCCAAAATTGTGACAGGGAAACTGAAAGTAATTCTAAAATATAAGAAAATAGTTCTCCAAAGTAAAAAAGAAAGCGTGGAAAAAAATATAGTAAGATTTTAATCTTGACATATTCCAATGGTACAGGCTGAAGGCCTTTGGGCCTTGGGCAAGCGCTTGAGGATAAATGAGTAAGGGAGACAAGGCTGGCAATAGGGTCAGACATGACAGCCCTCTGGCAACAGGGTCAGACATGACAGCCCTCTATTCCTTCACCTTCACATCTTCTCCCTCAGTAGCTCTCATTTAAGCCTCAATTCTGATATAAAGTTCTGATTTTAATGAAAACAAAATGGAGCTGAGTTTCAAAATACTGGAACATCATCATCATCATCTATTTATTTATATAGCGCCACTAATTTTGCAGCGCTGTACAGAGAACTCATCATCATCATCACCATTTTTTTATATAGCGGCACTGATTCCACAGCGCTGTACAGAAAACTCATTCACATCAATCCCTGCCCCATTGGAGCTTACAGTCTAAATTTCCTAACGCATACACACAGACAGACATAGAGAGAGACTAGGGTCAATTTGATAGCAGGCAATTAACCTACTGGTATGTTTTTGGAGTGGAGGAGGAAATCGGAGCACCCGGAGGAAACCCACACAAACACGGGGAGAACATACAAACTCCACACAGATAAGGCCAATTGGTCTGGAATCGAACTCATGACCCCAGTGCTGTGAGGCAGAAGGGCTAACCACTAAGCCACCGTGCTGCCAATATTAGCGTAGGGTGTCCCGAACCCTTAATCAGGCCCCGATGATCACCTTCCTTCTAATTCATGCGTGGGAATAAAAAAAAAATCACAAAATGTGATGTTTGCTACTTTGCATTAACTGTTTAACATAAAGTGTATTAGTTTTTCAAATGTGTAAATGCATCTTTTAAATATCATATATGCATTGAGAAGAACTAAGACATGAACCCCATCACCAGGACTCATGCCAGAAATTTGTCTTCGTTGCACAACATAAAGTCACTGGCCATGCCAGAGATCAAGCATTTTCTTTTATTTAAAAAACAATATGGTGATCAGATATCCATGGCAGCACATCTAGCATGCGGCGCCTCCAGGCGTCACCTATTCTGGCTATAAACTGAACTGCACTGACTGTGAAACGCAAATGTGCCTCAACACAGTAGTTGAGAATTGCTGTACCTGCTGTCTAATTTTGTATTAGATCATGGAATTCTATTTAGTTTATATTAGTCTGTATGAAAATGCTTTATTAGCATAGTTTTACTATTCCATAAAGTGCTTCTCCGTCTTCAGGTGATTTTCATTTATTAGATTGCACATGTCGCATATACATTTATTAGATTGCACATGTCGCATATACATTTGCTGTCTACATTGCTTTAACTTTTTACTTTAATTCTTTTGTGCTTTTAAGCCATGTATTCATAACATGGGACAGAATTGTTAATTTTCAGCTCTGAGGTGCTTTCTGCATTACACCATTGTTTTCACAGAGTAGCCTTTTGTCAAAACTCATGGGCAATAAAACAAAATCAAATATGCCTCAAGGTATAAAAATGTTGTTAGAAATCACAAAAAGTAGTCATAAAGAAACTTAAGATATTTAGTAAGGACACTGGGCCTGATTCATTAGGGAAAGTAAGGTAATAAGTTTTCTCCTGGACAAATACACGTTACAAGACGAGGGGTGCAAATTAGTTTATTATTTTGCACATAAGGAAAATCCTGGCTGTTTTTTCATGTAGGACACAAATACTTGATAGTTTTATTTTTACACTGACATTTTAAGTTGGTCTAGGACGTGCCCTGCCACATTTATAAATATTTCCCCACATTTTAAATTTACCTCCCCCTCCAATGCAACATGGTTTTGCCAAGGTGCAAAGTTACTCATTTTTTTGCTTTACTTTTCTTAATGAATCAGGCCTGTTATGTTCAAGCCAATAATTTAGTCCCTTTATGGTTTAAAATACCTTTCTACCAAATACAGAAAACAGGGGCACTCACTGAGATCAACCTTGGAATAGAACCCATTAAATGAGCATGTAAACATCCAACAATTTAAGAATAATAATCCAGGATATCGTCTTTAGTGTGCTTAAATATCAGATGCAAGTTATAATGAAGCCACTTTGATAAATAAAAATAAGATTGTATTATTCTCATAATTAACATATTGATGTATCCAGAAAAATTATGCAACATGATTAAAAAGTGTAATCCATATTGATATAAATCATCTAAATCCACATAAATAATCCAAATAACGTCAATGCATGATTTGTGCATGATGCAATGATATCATTGCAAGGATAATATCATCAGAATTATTCAAAATTCATTGTATAATAACTCAAATGGCTGAGATCATTATTAATATACAGTATAAGACAAAGAAGATTGCAATGAAGACCTGGTGCAGAGCCAGCAGGGATGAGAACTGCTAGGGTCTATGGCATGGGACCCTCACAATTCAACTTGTTGAAGGAAGGGGGTTGATAACTTAAAATGTAAAATACTGATGGCATGCGGATGGTAGTTAGAGATGGCTGCACTTTAGATCAGCTCTGTGCCTTACTTCCCTCATAACATTCTCACAGATATAAAACAGTTAAAAATTTGTTAAGGGAAATTATGAAATTACAGAAGTAGAAACTAGGAGTGTCATCACCACACCAATGACAGGGTTGTTTTGAAGATCTACTGGAATACTGTATCAGTTAAGCTGCTGGACTCTCTGTCATTGCTGCTGCAATCTCTGTTCATCCTTTGGTGATCTCCGTGGCCTCCTTGGTGGCAGCAGCTGCTGGCACAACTTCTACGAATGTGGTGAACAAGAGTCCTGGCTCTGTGTCCAGATAACCACAAGGGTGTCCATGCACCACAAAGTGAAAGAACCAGAACGGGAAGAATGTTAAGTTAATATAATTAGTGATGGACAGTCACGGGAATTATTATTATTATTATTATTATTATTATTAATATTATTGTAGATTTATAAGGTGCTCCGCAGCACTCTACAGTAGAGAAAATGGGACATACATAAAACAAGGACATACAAGGTAAACAAATTAAATGTAGACATGAAAACACAGGATAGGGAGGTCCCTGCTAATGAGAGAGCTTGTAATTGGAAGAGGGCACAGCTGAAATAAAAGGACAGAGTTTGTCTCAGAATGGAGATTGGGACAGTTATGAGGGTGCATTAGAATTCCACAAAGACTAATTCATCTATCATGTCTTTACTTTTCACTGTCCCTCCTCATTCCATCTGTACCACCCCAACACAATGATGTTGAGGAATATCACTATCTAGCTGCTTCTGATTGGCTGCTATATCAAGTCATGGCTATCTTTTTATAGTAGTTAATTGATATTTCTATTTAGACTACTGCAGGAAAGAAGATAATAATTTGATTTTTAAGAGATAACTCAGGTGTGGAGGTGTTTTTATTTAATTAGATTTTAAATGGAAGATTCATCTTTTGCATTTTGTAATGACGGTCAAGATAATTTTCTCTCTTGTTTGATACTTCATTACATTATTATATTGTGTGCAAACAGGGTAATGTGAAGGAGGAATAGTGATTAAATAATTACAGCTTTTACTTAGCTTATAGGTTGCCAAACAGGTACAAGCATCTACCATCAGTGTAAGATATCCCAGGTACATAAAATTTTACAATTGGGGCAGGGCATTGATATGCAATCCACTGGAAATATTTCAAAGTACTCCCCATTAGATGTCATTTACACCAACTAGATATTATTTACACCGATCAGCCACAACATTAAAAAACACTGACAAGTGAAGTGAATAACATTAATTTTCTCGTTACAATGGTACCTGTCAAGGTGTGGGATATATTAGGCAGCAAGTGAACAGTCAGTTCCTTAAGTTGATGTGTTGGAAGCAGGAAAAATGGGCAAGCGTAAGGATCTGAGCGACTTTGACAAGTGCCAGATTGTGATGGCTAGACCACTGTGTCAGAGCATCTCCAAAACAGCAGGTCTTGTGGATTGTTCCTGGTATGCAAAGGTTAATACCTACCAGAAGCAATCTTATATGTTGTTAATTGTCGAAAAAGACCTATTCTGACATTGTAGCTTATTTAACTGAAAAAATACTTATTTTATGTCTGAATACAGACCTGTAACATGCACACTACATATTAAACTATACCTCCCAACTGTTCCATCTAAGCATCTATAATATAAATGCCTAGTGGCGTGTGTTAGTCTGTCTGTGTGTGTGTGTGTGTGTGTGTGTGTGTGTGTGTGTGTGTGTGTGTGTGTGTGAAAAAAAACACCAAGCTGCAGCGCCACCTGCTGGACAGAGTTATACACTGACCTATATATTTCTTGAAGTAGAAGTGACAGTTGGGAGTGGTTGGTGGTTGCCGGGGGTGACAGTTGGGAGTGGTTGGTGGTTGCCGGGGGTGACAGTGGGGAATGGTTGGTGGTTGCCGGGGGTGACAGAGCGAGAGGAGTGTGATACTCAGGACCGCTGAGAGAGATCCCTGTGTCTGGATAGACATCTGGATAGATGTGGCGATAAAGATGAAGGATGAGGTGATGGAGAAAAATGATGAGGTGGTGACATGTGGTAAAAACCACGTTAAAAAAGGGCGCTTGCGTCGGGAAGTAACGCTCTTCCCCTGAGGAGGCCTGGGCTAGGCCCAAATGCATGACAAGAATCTTTTTAGCACCTTAAGTAGCTTGATTTGACTAGAATGCATGAGTATCATGCACGGGTTAACTTGTATATTACATTTACCGTATGTTACAGTTTTATAGCATATTCTATATTTATTTATTTACATTTATGTATTAAATTAGCCATCTTCTGGGCAGACATATATATTCATGGACATTTATTAGATAGGGAACATCCCATGCTCATTGTGATCCTGAGAAACTTTCTGTGATAGACACTAGAAAGTTCTCTAGTTTCCAGATAGATTGGCTTTGAATGCTCACAAGGGAATAATATTACACACAAACAGGTAATTTAAATAATGTCAAGGGCAAAGAGACAGGGACACAGCCGTAATTTATTAGGATGGTATGTGTGCTAATAACTGTGCATTGTAATTAGGCTTGTTTTCATGTTGCACTATTATAACTATGATTTTTTTTAATTGTGCATGACAGACACACTTTAAACACATAATTGTGGTGTTAAGTGACGATGACAGATTTTGTATTGGATCCAGAGGTTAGTCTTATTTTATTATTTTGTATGTATAACAATAACTTAAACTTGCAGCAATATTTTATAAATTAGTTCTAAGCATATAATACTACTCAATGATTACATCTTTGCAACCTGGTAGAATTTTATTTGAAGGATTTTTTTCTCACCTTGTTCTTTAGGTATACAGTATATCTTGTTTATGCTCATCCATATCTTATTTATTTGAGAGCAAATAACATTATGCACTTGGTGTTGTCTCCTTCAGGAATCTATTGTAGATGAAGAAGAAAGCAATAAGAATGAAAACATTCATCTTACTAGATTCCTCCGTGTCCTGGCCAATTTAATGATAGTATGCTGCTTATGTGGAAGCGGATATCTCATCTACTTTGTTGTAAAACGCTCGCAGACATTTTCGAAGATGCAGAACATTGGCTGGTATGAAAGAAATGAGGTAATGTGTTTTTATGCTGTTCAAATAATGCATCAGTTATTTGTATGGAATAATAATTTATGTACATTATACCATTGCCACAGCCATAACTCCTTTCTAAAATATAAATCAAACAATATATTATTGAGTAAATGTTCATTATTCTGTACAGTTTATACACTTGTGTGTAGTCATAGAGCATGCAGCACAGCTGAGATGATCCTGGGAAACGGACTATCAGTAATTACATCGCCACAGGGTGAAGTAGTCACAGATTCATTGGAAGGAGGGTGCAAGACAAAATAGGCAAATAAAGACTCTCAATAGATCAAGTAATTGTTAAATTGGATTATGTAATAAAAAAAGATGCACTAACAATAAAGTATATATTATAGCTGCATGCCGGGCATTTTCAGGCTGCCCAACGCCACACTGATAGGAATATGTCCTAATCCATGAATCCATAAGAATTGTGTACATTTTGCTATGCATTTCAAGGAATTATTTTGTCTACAGATATGGAAACACATGTTAGGAATTAAAAGTTATGACAGGTCAGAGAACAGGGATCATCAACTGAACCTTCCAATTTTTTAATATAGGTTACATTTTTTTGTTCTTTGTTGAACTTTGAAATGAAGCTCATTTGGAATTTACGACTTTCATTATTACGCTTCCTTTCTTTCTGTAACAATAAACCCTGGTTAATTAAATTAATATTTAATATTTAAGCTTTAATTTTAACATTTGTGGTTCTATTGATTCTTAAATCAAGTAGCTCCCTGTCCTAATCTGTGCTGCTGTTGGTCTTCTCCCTGCTCACATCATCTCCAAATAATGCTGGATTGCAAAATTGAGAAGTCATGTCCTATGCCATTTTCTAGCTATGGCCCTGACATACGAGAATTTAGAGAAATCCTTCCTCAGAATTAAATTATGGATACCACACCCACTTAATAATTTATGGTTTCACATAGAGGACCTGATTCATCAAGGAACGTAAGTCCCGTTACGCACCATATTTTGCATGAAATTTCTCTGCGCATGCTCAGGAATGTACTTTACGCTAATGAATGCAAATGCATGCAATTCTTGTTCGCCTGCAAATGACACTTCCGACATCCTATGATTTGGAGGGTCGGAACAGTGTAGAGAAGGGGTGTATGCATGTAAGCAATGTACATTAAGGGCGTGCCAAAGTCGAGTAAGCAGGACAATGAGGTGGCGGAATCTCAGTCTGTTGTTTGTTGAAAATATCCCAAAACTCTGGTATAGAAAAAGTCTGGGTAGAAACCACTGTAATTATTTCTTGACATGATGTCACTTTACTAATGCAATGAGAGGGACATTAAGGATCCCAGGCTAAAACTTGAAAGGTGACCGAATCTGTATATGGGTAGTATAGCTGCAAGGAAGGTGTTAGGAAATCAAAGGAATAACAAGGTTATGTTGTAGTAAAAATGTTAGGGAGTTTATTGCAGTATAAAGAGTAGACATAAAAACAGACTGACAATTTCACTGAAGAAATGCTGTTGCAGGTTTATGCAGTCTAAGGAGATTGAAGATAACAAACAATGTCTCTAAAGCAATGCTGATGTAGATTAAACACAGAGTTCAGCAATCACTTTCCCATAACAAAGCAATAGATAGCCATTGCAGTCCATGACTGGGGATTCTGAGTAAAGCTATATAGGAATAGTGTGTAGATGCAGACCAGAAAACAAAAGCCAGTATACAAATATAAATAGAGCTAGGAACCAGCAGACTTGTATGATGCAATCCAGATATCAGGATACAAAATAATGCATGATCAGGAACAAATACATAGTTATCACTATTAGAAGCCTAAGTAGAAGACTTGCTATGCAGTTTGCTTTTGCTTATCTGAAAATCCTGCCCACTTTGTATCCATATTTATGCAATACTAATGTAACACCCCCCTAGTGGTGTTTTAGTTAAACCTTTACCTCAGTGAATTCAGGAGGGGTCACCTAGAGGGTAAGCTAATAGTTTATGAAAAGTTACATAAACTGGCTACCATGGTGATAACCCAGCCCAGCCTGTGAGACTAAGTGAGAGGAAGGAGGGGCTGTGATTAAGGGGGGATAGGAACTGAGAAGGGAGACAGAAGAGGAGAGTTGTAGCTGGGGACCTGGGGTGGAAGCTCCCAGGCTCCCCCAGCATTGCCTGGAAGTCTGAGCATGGTGACTGAGCCAGGGCAAGGAATGTGTGCCCTGGATGAGGGGGAGAACTCCATGCCACTATAGCGAACCCAAGAGAGAGGGGGACACTTTGCATGGAAGAGGCCCTGGAGTGAGGGCTGCTACAAGAGGCCTGGTAGCTGTAGTGTCAGATCCTGAGGCTGAGAGTACACAGAGTGACGTGTCAGAGCACAGGAGACATCATCCCCGCAGAGGAGGGGTGAGCTGCAGTTGAGAGGTACACAGAGTGTGTCAGAGCTGCATGGAGGAGAGGCTGCCTGCCTATTAGCATCCATGCATGTGCCCCTGCAGAAAGGGTGATCTGCAGTGAGTATGGAGTGCAAGAGACATGTAAATTATGTTATTTAACATCTGGATAACATTAAGAACTGTGCAGGAGGAGTGATAAGATATTTGCAACCATATTCGTATTGCTCATTAAGAACTGTGCTGGAGAGAGTAAGGAGATGTATATATTCTGCAACCATTATGATTATCGTGCTGGAGGAAAAGTGTAAATAAAAGTTCAGTTTGTTATAGAGATGGTCTGGCGCCCAAATTATTGTGACTTTTACACTGCATTACAAAGTGACATTACCTGTGTCCCACTAACTACAGAGAAACACCTGCATGTGCAGGGACCCCCTGATCATTTACACCCATGCCCATCAGCTAGCCAGGGCTTGAGAAGGAGGTGCACTGTGTACCCTTTGCACCCCACACTACACACAGTGACAGGGGGTTACATAATGGCGCCCAACGTGGGGCTCGAGCACAACAGATGGAGAAAGTGCTTGCAGGACACAGGAACTGAGAGCAGTGTGCCCAGCCGGAGAAACACCCTTGGGACACCATGTCTGACCGTCTCTAGGTGCCCAACAGAGACCAAGGGTAATGAGGAGGTAAAGCAAGTTGTTTGCTGAGAATTTCTTTCCGGGACAGTATATGGAGCAGCAGTGTGCTTGTTGCTGAGACTTGTAGTGCCACTTAACCCAGCTGAGTGGGAAGCAAAAGAAGAAAAGGTTCAACGTGTGAGGTGTAATTATAATGCAGTCTGTATATTGCCTTTCCTGAGGATTTGGGGAAGCAAAGAGAGGCAGATTGTGCAATGTGACGTCTGTATATTGCCCTTCCGGAGGATTAGGGGGAGCAAAGAAAGGCAGATCGTCCACGTTGGAGAGAAAGGGGGGGAAGACAACCCCGCTGGTCAAATGCCACCCCTGCATATATTGCTGAGATGTATTTGTTGGGAGGGGCCCACGAGAGCCACCTGTCTCTTTTTGACCCAGGAGGGGGGAGACATGGGCAGGCATGGGCAGGTGCTACATTGCTTTGGCATAAAGCCATATTTAAATGTACATTGAAAGAAAACAGGACACCTGTGACTCACATGTTTACATCCATTGGGGGTGTTGTGGGGTATGCAATGTGAAATGTGTTTTATATTGATACTGCCATTGTATTGCTATGTATGTATTCACTTTACACTGTGATTTTTCATGCAATAGTGATGTAGAAAAGTTTACATGTGTGTGGTCATATGTGAGTTAGGTGTGAGTGAGATTAGCTAGGCAGCCCCATTAGGTGTAGTTTAGGGTGCCCAGCTAATCGGGGGAGAATGTAACACCCCCCTAGTGGTGTTTTAGTTAAACCTTTACCTCAGTGAATTCAGGAGGGGTCACCTAGAGGGTAAGCTAATAGTTTATGAAAAGTTACATAAACTGGCTACCATGGTGATAACCCAGCCCAGCCTGTGAGACTAAGTGAGAGGAAGGAGGGGCTGTGATTAAGGGGGGATAGGAACTGAGAAGGGAGACAGAAGAGGAGAGTTGTAGCTGGGGACCTGGGGTGGAAGCTCCCAGGCTCCCCCAGCATTGCCTGGAAGTCTGAGCATGGTGACTGAGCCAGGGCAAGGAATGTGTGCCCTGGATGAGGGGGAGAACTCCATGCCACTATAGAGAACCCAAGAGAGAGGGGGACACTTTGCATGGAAGAGGCCCTGGAGTGAGGGCTGCTACAAGAGGCCTGGTAGCTGTAGTGTCAGATCCTGAGGCTGAGAGTACACAGAGTGACGTGTCAGAGCACAGGAGACATCATCCCCGCAGAGGAGGGGTGAGCTGCAGTTGAGAGGTACACAGAGTGTGTCAGAGCTGCATGGAGGAGAGGCTGCCTGCCTATTAGCATCCATGCATGTGCCCCTGCAGAAAGGGTGATCTGCAGTGAGTATGGAGTGCAAGAGACATGTAAATTATGTTATTTAACATCTGGATAACATTAAGAACTGTGCAGGAGGAGTGATAAGATATTTGCAACCATATTCGTATTGCTCATTAAGAACTGTGCTGGAGAGAGTAAGGAGATGTATATATTCTGCAACCATTATGATTATCGTGCTGGAGGAAAAGTGTAAATAAAAGTTCAGTTTGTTATAGAGATGGTCTGGCGCCCAAATTATTGTGACTTTTACACTGCATTACAAAGTGACATTACCTGTGTCCCACTAACTACAGAGAAACACCTGCATGTGCAGGGACCCCCTGATCATTTACACCCATGCCCATCAGCTAGCCAGGGCTTGAGAAGGAGGTGCACTGTGTACCCTTTGCACCCCACACTACACACAGTGACAGGGGGTTACACTTATCTAGATATTGTCTATTACTAGGTGATCCCCACCTCTCTTGGATTAGTTTCACAAACAAGAACCTCTTTGACCGAAAATTAGTGAAGTGCCTAAGGTTCAGAACAGTTAAGGGGCACAAGACCAAGGTACAGGACTTGACACTGATTTAATCAACATCTGCAATCAAGCTAATATTACTATCCTTTAGACTGACTATTGTAGTACTGATGCTATGCTGTGAACATAATGTGAATTTAATCTTTTATGTTGACTTATTGAAATAATACAATAAGAGTAAAATAATAATATACTTTAGGTAGAATAGCAATATACAGGCAGGCAAGTGAAACATATGAAAGTTTGAAAAGATTCAAGGGCAAAAATAATTAAATACCTTAATATTATTTGCTTATGGTAAGTAGGATGTTAATAAGGTCTGTATGATGTTCCTTTATGCTTGCAACAATGTAACAGTGTGCTACCTTATATTTGAGGGAGAGACAATGTGGCCAAGTAGTTTACAATGCTGTGTACATAACATTAATAATGAATAGAGACATGTCCTTTATAAAGTAAGGAATAGGCATACCTGTAACAAGGGAATACCTCATGTGAGAGATAGTTACATTGCTGGCACCCTTATTCAACCTAAGCCTACATCTACTGGGGCAGCCCAAATGTCCCCCAGTTTTGGTACCTGTGTCTTGGGACCCAGTAAAGTGCTGTTGAGAGCTATTAGAATAATTGAAGTGCCCCCATTCCTACATTGCAACTGAGAACAAATAAAAGCCTTCTGTTTGCGATAGCTATACTCATGATCGTTATTTATATATCACCACAGAATCCATAGTGCTGTACAATCAGCAAAAAAGTAAACAGAAAAAAAATACAGATAAGTAATGCACAAGAGAAACAATAGAATCAGTAAAAATCATTACAAGAGACTAAAGAGAAAACAACTACATAAAAAGACACAACTAGAATTACAGGAAACATTACAAAGAGGATGAGGAAATTACAGGTAGAAAGGTCCAAACTTGTGACAGCTAAAATTAAGAGGATTAGTAAATGGAGACGAAAGAGGTAAAGTGAAATAGGAAGGTGGAGCTTGATAAAGGAATTGTCTAAGGATGGAACCGCATAGGCAAGTGTGAAAAGGTGAGTTTTGAGGTAGCGTTTAAAACGTGAGATTTGGACAGATCTGGTATACCAGAGTGCACAGGTAAAGGGGAGGAACTTAAGAGGAGGGATGGGGATAAGGATGCAGGTGTTCGAAGAGCATGGAGTAAGGTGAGAATAGTGGGGGGGGTGGAGTGTGAGTGGATGGTGGTAATAGGTTAGGGCCCAGCAATGGGGAGGCAGTTCTTGTAATTGGGGCAGAAGGTTCGAAAGAGAGTAAGGGCAGTCATTGTGATGGTGAATTAGAGGAGTCAAGAGTGGTAGGTGGGGTAGTGAGGAACAGGGCTGTCTTAATGCATGGGCACGGTGGACAGCTGCCCAGGGGCCCCACGGGCATAGACACCTCATCGGCCTGCCAACCATTTCATATATATTATTCTGGAAATTGTACTCATAGAGTGCATGACAGTGATCAACTGTGCAGGAGAACGTTCATTTTCATGACTGAAACTTATAAAAATTCAGCTTTGCAGCACAATAGGGCAGCAGCGTTTGAAGTGGCTTTCATTCATGTGTATGAAAATTTACATCCTGAAAACCATGGACTTAAAGCCAATTATAAAGCAATTCTCTTCTTACAATTCTGTTCCACAAACTAGGTCCTTGTAATTACAGCCATGGAGCCAGACATATGTTGAAAACATTAACCTGTTTATTACAGTGAAAATACAGTTCAGGTGATGCAATGTAAACACAGACAAGGTCAGAGACTAAACAGACTTCCAGGTATTGCAGAATAACAGATAAATGTAAATATCAGGATTACCTCCAGGAGATAAAAAATAAGTGAGTGGTAAATGCAGGAACTGGCTAAGCAAGGATATCCACAGGAACAGAGAAAGCAAGGCCGTTAGTCCAAAGGTAACAAACATAAACAGGCACAGAAATGACCAGCAAAGGATACTGGAAGAGGTAAGCATATATAGGAGACAC
Organism: Mixophyes fleayi; assembly: GCF_038048845.1. Lineage (NCBI taxonomy): Eukaryota > Metazoa > Chordata > Amphibia > Anura > Limnodynastidae > Mixophyes > Mixophyes fleayi. The sequence continues at coordinate 80,685,230 of NC_134406.1, read as the reverse complement.
TCAGGTGCAAATGATTAACTAGCTGCAGCAAGTTAACCCCTGATAGTGGGACGAGATTGAAGAATAGCGGCACCTCTGGTGGTACACAGGTACTGCAGGGTAATTGCAATAATAAAGTCCAGAATAGTCCCAAAGGAAGGTGCAGCTGAGATGAAGCAGCATTCTGAGGCAGATCATCCCCCATATGCTCCATAAAAAGTTTTGTTCAGGCTCTTCTCTTTTTCTGCTTTTTCTTCGTATGGTATCTCCTTGGGGAAACAATAGCGTCCTTCTCCAATGGAGTGTAAGCAAGATCCAGCTCCTGAAAAGCATAAGAAGAAAATTAAAGTTCAATGACTAACTCTCTAGAGCCGTCAGGAAATTAGCTCTCAGGGTCTGAGTCTCAGCCAAGAATCGGAGTAGCACTTTTTATTTTATCACAAAATGGTGATATGCCCATGAAGACAGTAACCAAGATTTATTGTGATTGATGCGGTCTACGAATGGGTTTTTTCCTTATTAGTCTTTTTATTTTTTGAAGATATGGATAGACCAATTGAAGCTACGTGCATAGATGACTTGTGGATTAACGTAGGAGCTGAAACAGAGGCCGGAATAGAAACAGAAGAATTATGACCAGCAGATTTGACTATAGTTGGAGTGTATTTCTGACAAATGGCATTAATAAAGTCCATGGTATTATAGATAATGGGGTAATCGGAATTAAAAAGGGAGAAGGACCAAGTCATGATAATAAAACCTACTTGGTTAAATTGGTCAGCAAAATATTCTGTATAGCAGATCTAATAACCAACATTAAGAATGGTTCGAAAACACATAGGGCTAGATTTACTAAGCGGCGGGTTTGGAAAAGTGGGGATGTTGCCTATAGCAACCAATCAGATTCTAGCTATCATTTTGTAGAAGGTACTAAATAAATGAAAGCTAGAATCTGAGTGGTTGCTATAGGCAACATCCCCACTTTTTCAAACCCGCAGCTTAGTAAATCTAGCCCATAGTGTTTCTAACCATTTCCTTACTTCACATAAGTGTGACCCCAGTAAACTTCAATTTGTGGGGATAGAACATATAGAAAAGTTCTGGAGAGGTGGTAACTACCTGGAAAATACCTCACAATATTAGGCCAAATGGATCCATACTATGAAAACTTTAATGCCATATGGTTTGAATATAGATTTTGATCTGGGTTCATTCCTTAATGTTTAGTCTTAACTAAATATTTATCTGAAAATATTTGTTTTTATATTTTATTTTTTATATACTTCTCGTATATACCTTTTTTATATTCCTTTTTTATATGCTTTTAATCTTTTTAACAGAAGTACTTTTAGTAGACAGACAACAGAGTACTGATTTTAAAATGGATTATTTACAATATTTATTAATAAAGGCTATTGACCAATTAGGCATAGAGACTGAGTTTTTATAGCCCATAGATAGAAGACTACTTTCCTTGACAAAGTCCGAACTGAGCGGATGAAACACATTGGTATTTTGACACTTTGCAGCCACAGTACTTTTGTGTTCCATGAAATACTTCTGCGTTCCACACGCGGTAGGACGACGAAACTTCCGTAGCGTGGAGCTAGCTTGCTGGGAGACCACCATCTGGATCACCGAGTAGGGACAGGTAGGGTCAGTACATGATTTTCTACAGTTGATTTTCCACCTTGTGATTTTATCTTTCTCAGCTATTGCACCAACGCATACTGTGTCCTTTAAAAGGGCTATAAATATCATGTGCGGCAGTTTGCCTAATCTGTCTACTTCACAATTATTACATTTTATTTTAGACATTTCCTTGCTGTTTTTGCATTATTCACGTTCATTATATGATTATTTAGATTTGCGCTCTCTTCTATTGCTTTATATTTCTATTTACATGAGGTGCAGCATCATTTTATAATATTTGAGAGCGCCTTAGTCCCAGTTTTATTATTATAATCTAGCTCTTGATTGAATGTAACCTGATGTAGGGGAAAGGTGTGTGTTAATCGGTATGGATAGATATATGGGGAAGAATACCAGGAGGAGGAACCCTGGGGTGAAAAGTGGAAGATCTAAACATTCCAAGGTCAAATCACAGGCTACTCGCAGTTCCTCCTCACCCCACATTTAAATCCCCTAGACCTTTGTTGCAGGGGTCCCCATGTCATAATGACTAACCAACCCCAGGCTATTCAGCGCTGGGCTGGATTCCCTAGGGAGTGGGGTCCGCCGAAAAAAATTAGCGCCCCTCCCTACGAACACCCAGCCCATTGCTGATAGCACTAGGGCTCTTTCTACACCCCTAGCCAGTGGGTGTAGGGTAATAATGGCGAAATAAGTGTGAAAAAAACAAACTGACGCCATTTTGTTTTGTGGAACTACAAGTCCCAGCCAGCAAGCTTGCCATAAACAGTGTGGGAATGCTGCTACTTGTATAACTACAAGCACCAGCATACCCACGGCAGCCAGGGCGTGTTGGCACTTGGAGAACCACAAGTGCCAACATGCCCTGACACCCACGGCTGGTTGGAACCTGTAGTTCCACAAAACAAAATGTTTACAAATCCACAACACCCTTGTTAAAACCACTAACATTTAATAAAAATAATAAACCCACAATAATGACAGTAAACACTCATTTACACCACATATTTTATTAAAAATATTAATAAATCCCCGACATACTCACCAATGAAGTTTTCTTCTGTTGTCAGCAGCTTTCAATCCAAAAATGACTGTCACCAAAGTGCAAATTAAATTTGTATCCAAAGTCCATGCTTGACCATGTCCAAATTAAAATTGTAATTCCAAAAGTCCTGCTTGTAATGTTTTCAGTTCTTCTGCCCAGGGGGGGCATTGTTGCTTGCAGTCTTCTGTTCTTCAGCCAGGGGGGGCCCATATTTGTAACATCCCAGAATCTTCTTGCTTGATTGAAGGAAAATAAAAAAAATGGCAGGACCGCCGCAAACAGCTTCTACACAGTAGAAGCTCCGAAACTAGCTCCGATGCTATTAGGGGATTTTCCCATGGTCGTGAGAAAATCCCCTAATACTATAAATAGACCTGATGTTAAGAGTGTTATAATAAAGAGGGCTCATTGAATGGGTCCAGAACGTGGAATTATAAGCAGTCGTCCTAAAACAGTCTTTGCTAAGTTTCTTAGCTTCAGAGGGAAGAAAATGATTTTACGCTCTTTCCATAGGGCTGAATCTTTGACAGTAAGGGGGTCAAGGATTCTGATATTTCAGGATTTTTCTACGATTACCTCGCAAAAACGAAGGGAATTTGCTCCATTATGTAAAATTCTTTCGGAGAATCAAGTGCAATTTGCTTTATTATATCCTGCTAAATTACGTATTACTGATAAGGGGCAAAATAATTTTTTTGAAGACCAGGTTAAGGCGAGGTATTTTGAAAATCAGATGAATCTCTCAGATACTATGCAAACGAGATCATTCAAATGAATAGGATGTCCAATGATGTAACTTTGTTTGATATGTTTTTTGGCTTGTTATTTGTAATTGCTGTTTTTTCCTCTATGCCTCTGATATTTAAAGCCGGGGGCATGAAGTTAGGTCAGGTAGAAAATTGTAAAAGGGAAAAGTTATGTATTTATAGTCCGCAACTTTTATTTGGGATTTTGATTGTTATTAATTTTTTGGCAGTCCAGTTGCGGTCATAGATGTAAAGAAATTTAAATTTGTTCTCATCCTGCTTGCTGGGACAGGGCAGGAGTGATGTTTGGTAAATTCCTGATTGTTTTATCTTGCCCGAGGGTAGGGATAGGATAATTGGAAACAACATGATAGAAATTGAGTTTTGAGGATGTTGCCGTCTAAATTTAATATGATCTCCTGGAATGTAGGAGGATTGAATTCACCGCTTAAACAGAAAAAAGTTATAACCTATTTAAAGACTTTTGTCGATATTGTATTTATTCAGGAGACACATTGGAATTGTACTCAGGGGATGATTTTAAAGTCTTCATGGATCCAAGATTGTATTTCTACCCCTTATGAAACTAAAAAGCAAGGAGTTGTGATACTTTTGAACAAAAGACTATGTTATACTATTGAGGATAAGTTAATTGACACTGAGGGTAGATATTTTCTGTTGCATATGTTAATTAACCGTGAACGTTTAACATTGTTGAATACTTATGCTCCAAATATGCCTAATCGAGGCTTTTATGCTAAATTGTCAGGGCTTTTACTTCAAAGAGACCTTCCAAACCTTATTGTGGGAAGTGATTTCAATACAGTAGATAATCCAAGGTTAGATAAATCAGCTATTCCTGCCTCCTATGCTAGCTCTGGATGGGATAACATTCAATATTTTAAAGATAGTCATGGGCTTGCTGACCCATTGGAGGGTTCACAACCCCAATGAAAGAACTTATACTTTTCAGTCGGGGGTTCATCATACCTTTTCACGTATTGATTGACTGATGGTTTGAAATCGGTTACTTTTCAGAGTAAGCTATTGTCAAATTGGGAGTATTTTGATCTTGGATCATGGCCCGATATGGATAAATTTGAGGTTGAGCTCTGATGTGGCCACTCGTCGGCCTTGGAGTTTTCCTGCATATCCGGCACAATCAGGCGATTTTACTAAATATCTTAATCAGAAATGGCTGAAATTTGTAATTGACATTTTAAATCATTGGGAAGATATAGTATTATTTTGGGAGACCTCTAAAGTTGTACTAAGGGGCCACATCATTGCACACATGGCAAAGCAGAAAAAAGAATATCAAGTTAAATATGATCTCTTTAACGGAGCTGTAAAAACTGCGTTTGAAGCTTATATAGAGTCCCCATCACCTTTTTCCTTTGAGTTTTATATGAAGGAACATCAGGTTTTGGAAGATTTATTGGCACTTAATGCAAAATCTAGATTGGATTATTCTAGGAATAGATACTATAGGTGGGGCAACAAAGCAGTGAGAGTGTTAGCAAATATGATTAAGGCCCAACAGAAAAAACAATATGCGGAGGCAATCAGAGACCCGTCTTCGGGTCATAGATATATGTCATCCTTTGCGATTGTTCACCAATATAAAATATAATATTAAAAATTATATACAGCAGATATGGAAGATTTATCTCTTGAGCACTCTCTATTAAAGTCCGCTAAAATGCCTAAACTAACTGAATTACATCGTAATGTTTTAAATTCAGAGATAACGGAAAGAGAAATTGATTCAATTATTAAGACTTTGCCTTATAATAAATCACCAGAACCCGATGGTGTAGGGTGGGAATATTATAAAATATTGTGTTTTAATATATTACCTTTTCTTTCTACAAAGTATGGTAGATTGCATGTTGAACAACTTCCCTTCCATCGTTTTAACGAAGCATATACAATATTTATCCCTAAGCCAAAAAAGAATTTAGATATCTTCTTATCGTCCAATCACTTTGTTAAATCAGGATTTTAAAATCTTTGTTAAAATAAGGGCAAATAGGTTACAAAGCATTCTTCCTGATTTGATTACATCTCATCGGTTAGGTTTTACTCAAGGTCGACATTCGGTACGAGGAGTACGTATGACTATTGCAGCTGTTGTTAAATCTACACATATAATTAAGGCAATTGCCAATGTTTTGTTAAGTATAGATGCAGAAAAAGCATTTGACAAAATCTCATCGAAGCATCTTCAACTTATATTTGAGTATTGGCAATTTGGAGAGGCATTTGCCAGGTTTGTTAACTACATATTTAATAATCCAATTACATATCTATCTATAAATAATATTAACAGTGAACCGATAACTATGACTCGTGGAACGCGGCAGGGATATCCATTATCACCCCTGCTTTTTAACCTGGCTCTTGATCTTCTTTTACAAATATTGACAGAGATGCCAGATTTTCATGGTTTTTCCTTGGGGGTGGAAGCAAAGGTGGTATCCTTTGCTGATGATTTGTTGTTGTTTATTTCTGACTCACATTCCTCAATACCACCAGTGCTTGATAAACTTGCACAGTTTGGATTTACAGTTAATAAGGAAAAATCTGTGGCAATGGTTTCGGTTACTAAACCAACATGGGGGAGGGCCTTTGGGTTTATGTGGGCATCCCATTGGCTGACATATCTAAGGATTGAATTACCTAAGAATATACTGAATCTTTACTCCTTGAATGTTAGTCCTATTATTAAAGAAGTTGTTGCTCAACTTTGGAGAAGGAATGAGCTTCCCCTGTCATATCTAGGTCGAGAAAACTTGATAAAAATGACTATTTTCCCACAGGTATTTTATCCACTGCAACTTTTGCTGGTTCTGTTAACTGCCGTAGATGAAAAATTGATAGATAGGGAATTTCGTCAATTTATTTGGCAAGCTAAGAGATCTAGAATTGGCTTACTTAAGCTGCAACAGCCCATATCGAGACAGGGAATCAACTTTCCGAATTTAAAGATTTATAATCAAGCTGCGATTCTTAGGTATGCTCATGAGTGGCTTAATGCCCGAAACGTCTACGGAAATTTAGAATTTCTTTTGTTATATACTTGCAGTTTGGTTTCTTTCTTACATTTACCTAGGCAAGACCTATTGGAAGAATGGATAGACAACCCCTTATTACTTACTACATGGAAAGTTTGGCGTACAACTCGAATGAAATATGTGCTTAATTGTACTTAATTGTATTGTGCTTTATTTAACATTTATGAGAATCCTGATTTTCAAGAGAGGAAAGCTATATATCCATTCAATATATGGCAGAATATGGAAATCCACAATATAGAATCATTAGTAGATCAGCAAGCTAGGAACACTTATGGTAGCTCAGATTAGCGAGACATTTGAACTGCCCTATATGCATGTCTTTGTAGCACATCAGGCTCACCATTATGTTCTTTAGGTCAGTAAATATCTCTTAGCTCAAGATGGATTAATGAATTGGATATAGTAATTTCTAAGCCAATATTAGGTCAGAGGGCCATTTCTGTTCATTACAAACTTTTACAAACAATGTTTGATTATACAAACATTTGTTCGGGACTGTCTTACTGGGTGGATCTTTTTCCTCAGGTGACTTTGGATATGATCTTTAAAACACTTGTATTTTCTATCAAGACATTACCAGCTATTATATATAGGGAAATGTTTTAGAAGATATTTCGTAAAGGCTATTTGTCCCCACATTGAGAATATATTATGGGTCGAGTTGAATCGGATTGTTGCCCAAAATGTCATAGCTCAAAGGCTACATTTTTTCATTGTATGTGGAAATGTCCATACATTAGTTTTTGGAGGCAGGTCTATCACTATGCACCAATATATCTTTTAAACTATGTTCCTTTATCCCTGGAGTGGGCTGTATTGGAAATTGTGACTGTCTCTTCTCAAATAACGAGAGGAAGTAGAGAATTACTCTTGATTATTTCAGCTGTTGCTCAGAAGATTGTTTTGCAAATGTGGATACATGAACAACCGCCATCCTTAGATTTACTTCAGACAAAATAGTTTTTTGCTTTTAGAATGGATTGGATGGAGACCGCTTTGCATAAGGAAAATAAAGTAAATACATTTTTTTGAAATTTGGGAAAGCTTTATTGACTTATTACCTAATACACTTAAGTTACAATTTTTTTTATGCTTTAAACTTACAAGTTGGTATGAGAAAAGGGTAGGTTTAAATAATCCCCCTATTCAATTATCAAATGAAATAGATTATATGGGGAAAGTGGGTTTTTCTTTGTAGTAGGTATTAGACTCCATTTAGATAAATTGACCGCACCTGGAAGATGTATTTAAAAATATATCTAAAAATGTATTCAAAATTGAATAAAAATATTGCATTGAATATGTAAGGAAATTAAATAATATTTTTAGTACTATGTTAAAGTTTCTTTTTTTATGTATTGTATAAATATGTTGTGTGGCATAGCTGTAATTTCTATTCAAATTAATACAAAAAAAAATAAATAAATAAATAAAGTACTGTAGTCAATTGTTTGAGGTCTTCGTCAAAGAACACTGGAGGAGGTTCTTATGATTCAGAAAAGGCTTCTGGGCGCTCTAGCTCAATAGCAGAATCTGTAGAGTTCTCAACTTGGGCAGCAGTCTCTGGAGAGTCCTGTACTGAGACGGCAGAGCAGGAATCCCTGCCTGGGATGGAAGAGAAGGAGACCCCGGCTGGGATGGCAAGCAAGCACACCTGACGGAAAGTCTGGACTGGGCACACCACTCAGACTGGACAGCACTGTGAGAAGCCTTGGATCAGACAGCACTGTGAGAAGCCTCAGATCGGACAGCACTGTGAGAAGCCTCGGACCGGACAGCTCTGTGAGAAGCCACGGACCACATAGCACTGAGAGAAGCAACGGACCGGACAGCACTGTGAGAAGCCATGGACCGGACAGAACTGTGAGAAGCCACGGAACGGACAGCACTGTGAGAAGCCATCTGGCATAATGCCAGAAGGCAACTCAGGCTGAACCGTACTGTGTGGCAACTCGGGCTAAACCGTACTTTGTGGCAACTCGGGCTGAACCATCAGCGATGTTTCTGGAGCAGACTGGAGGGACAGGGCCCTCTCTGAGACAAACTGGAGGGGCAGGGCCCTCTCTGGAATAGACTGGAGGGACAGGGCCCTCTCTAGAACAGACTGGAGGGACAGGGCCCTCTCTGGAACAGAGTGTAAGGGCAGCGCCCTTTCTGGAGCTGGCAAAGTCTCTGGAGTGGAGCCAAAGTCTGGAAGCAGGAAACTGGAATCAAAGACGGGCAGCGTGGAACAGGAGACAGATGCTGGCGTCCCAGAATAGGAGACGGAGGCTGGCATCTTGGAACAGTAAATGGAGGCTGGCATCTCGGGACAGGAGACACCTGAAACTGGCGCCTCGGTACAGGACATGGCTGGAACTGGCAGACTAGGGAGCAGAACAGGTTGAAATGTAGAAACGGGAAGTAAGCGCAAACAAATCCGGAATGAGTAGGAGAGTAAACAGAAGACGGTTCTGTAGGCTGTCGTGGTCTGCAGAGTGGACAGTCTTGTAAAAAGTGTACATTACTGGCACAGTAAAGACATAATTTGTTAGTCTTTCTGCACCACCGCTACTCTTCGGTCAGATGGGAGTGTGAACCACATGCTAACCTGAAGTTTGTTACACAGTAGTTCTTAGTTAAATGCAAATTTGTAATAGCAGGTGCTTTGTAAGAGGTGCTGTTTGCACCGATTCAGCAGCAGGTGGACACAAATCAACAGTATTTGAATTTAGAGAAGCAAAATCTGAGAGTCTCCTGAGTGGGCCTGTGAGGACACCGGGGTTATTACCAAAGCTCTCTAGATACCCGGTCCTCTAGGTTCACAGGTCACACAGGTAAGGAGACAGGAAAGAAATAATAATCCCTTTTATTAAACAAAGTGCACACACTTAGTAAAATACAACAGTGCTCCCCAAGGAGAAACTTGTTCCCCCCGCCAAATATATCTAGTGTCAGAAAATCACCAGTGCAAGTAAAACTCCCCAACAAAATCCCCAGCAGGTTACCTCCAAGCACAGAGTCCTAGCAGGCCCAAACTCCTGGTAATAAAATCCACAGCTGACAATCCAAGTGGGCCAGGGTTTCTGATCCTTAAGGTGGGTCTGTGTATCTTGCTGATCCCAGCCGCTCGGCCAACTCTCCACCAGCTTGGTGGGACCCTGGGTATCAGTCTCCCTACGGATGTAGGCTCACCAATTCCCCAGAATCTGCGAGTGTCTCCCGATGGAGTGGTAACAGAATCAGTCCTAGAGGTACACTGTCCGATCTCTGTCAAGAAGCTCCTGCCTCAAGCATTCCTTTAAGGCCCTGCGAGAATACGGTTACTCTCTAACAGGTCCTTGCTGTCTCCAGATTCTCCAACAACACCCCCCATCCCCCAGACAGCTCCTTTTTGGTCCCTTCTCACCACCCCCCCCCACTCACTGTCCTCTTGTGATTGGTGGTGTGAAGAGTTTGGGTGGTAACCGGGGTGGAAATAGTGCATGACATCAGTGGTCACCCCTTGCTGTGATGGTGCCATTCAGACTGTGTTGCAGACTTGCTAGAACAATAGTTAGCAAACAGGGAGAGACCCCCTACTGATTTTAGATAAGGTCCTGACCCTCCTTTTTTTAACCCGTTCCACTACTTTTTGATGTCACAGGGTCCACAGCTGATTCACACTTCCTGTGAGCTGCCTCTCCCCTCCCTCTCTGGACACCACAGTAATAACAGATCTGGCCACCGGGCGGCATTTAATAACAGAGTGGGCCATGGTTGTTCAATTGGCCCACTGAGGACAGACCGGGTTGGCACGATATTCTCAATATAAGGCCCGGGTCTGTCACATACCTCCCCCTTATTAAATCAAGGGGACAGTTGGAGTCTGGTGGTCGGGCTCCAGATGTTCTCCTTGGCACGGTGGGTTCCTTAATGAAGGGTTCTCCTCCTCTCTTCTGGAGAGTCCGTCCGCATTTGAGTGGTCTTTTCCCTTTTTGTGCGAGATAGTAAAGTTATAATCTTGTAATGCTAAACTCCACCGTAATAACCTCCCATTTTCCCCAGCAGATCTTTGTAACCAGTAAAGGGGGTTGTGGTCTGTAATTACTGTGAACTCTTGCCCATAAATGTAGGGTTGTAATTTCTTTAGGGCCCACACTATGGCCAGGCATTCTTTTTCAATGGTGGCATAGGCTACCTCTCTATCCACCAGCTTTCGGGATAAATAAACTACTGGGTGCTCATGCCCATCCTCCCCCACTTGGCTGAGCACAGCACCGAGTCCACACCCTGAAGCATCTGTCTGTACCAGAAATCGTTTCTTGAAGTCTGGGGCTGCTAACACTGGGGACTGGGTCAATGCTGCCTTCAGAGCGTCAAAGGCTCCCTCGCACTCTGGGGTCCATTCTATACGTCTAGAGTATTTTTTCTTTGTCAAGTCAGTCAGGGGCCTGGCAACAGTGCTATACTGCGGCACAAATTTTCTGTAGTACCCTGCGATCCCGAGGAACGCTCGTACTTGCTTTTGGTTGGTGGGTCGGGGCCACTGAACAATGGCTTCTACTTTTGCCGGTTCAGGTCGTATGATTCCCCCACCAACACGGTGCCCCAAGTATTGCACTTCTGCCATGCCCATGAAGCATTTGTCTGGGCGAATGGTCAACCCTGCCTGCCTGATTCTCCTCAGGACCTCTGACACCTGCACTAAGTGATCCTCCCACGTCTGGCTGAAGATGGCAATGTCATCTAAGTAAGCCTGGGCAAATTCCTGACACCCCCCCAACAGGTCATCAACCATCCGTTGGAATGTGGCTGGAGCATTTTTCATCCCAAACGGCATTGTCGTACATTCAAACAATCCCAGTGGGGTTATAAAGGCTGACCGCTCCTGAGCCTCGGGGGTGAGGGGAATTTGCCAATAGCCCTTACTCAGATCCAAAGTTGACACAAACTTGGCTGCCCCTAGCCTGTCTAGTAGCTCATCTATTCGGGCCATGGGATAAGCATCAGTGGTGGTGACCTCATTTAGTTTACGGTAGTCCACGCAGAAGCGGGTGGTCCCATCCTTCTTCGGGACCAATACCACCCCTGCAGCCCATGGACTATTTGACTTCTTAATTACTCCTAAGGCCAGCATTTCCTCTATCTCCTTCCGTACTTGGGCCAGTACAGCGGGGGTCATGCGGTATGCTACCTGCCTTATGGGCTTCTCCTCCCCCGTGTCTACATGGTGGGTGGCTAGGTGGGTACGACCGGGCTTACAGGTAAATTGGGCCTGCTCCTTCTCCCAAATCAATTTCTGGTACAACATCAGATATTTCTGGGTTACTCACCAACGGTGCTGCCTCTGGCTCCTTGGTTCTGGTTGCCGGGGTTAATCTTGGTGGTCTCCTTGGCGTTGCGGCTTCTTGTGCTGCTGTGGCTTGTGCTCGGCTCTGGCTGCGGGTCACAGCTTGCACAAAGTGAGTGACCAATCCCTGGCCCAAATCATTCCCCAAAATCACTTTTGCTGGTAGTCCATCCAGAATGCCCACCTCCACCATTCCAAATCCCGCCCCCCAATCCAAATGTACCCGGGCCACCTGAATATCTGCAAGATGGCCCCCCACCGTGGAAATCCGGACCTGCTGTCCCTCCATAACTTGGGATCTTTTAATTATATCAGGCTCCACCAGGGTCAGGGATGCTCCTGAGTCTCTCAACCCCTGGACCTTGCAGTCCCCCACCCACACGTCCTGTAGATGACCCTGCATATTCCTAGGGCTCTGCCTCCCCTTCCCCAAAATCAGGTTCACCACATACACCCCGTCCCTTGCCTCTGGCACATCAGGACAGGGTGGCTCGGCCTCAATGCCGATTTCAAAATCTCCTGGGGCATACTGTACAGCGGCCACTGGTGCAGCTCTGGCTCCTGGGATCGGACTTCTGGTACGGGGGCAATCTCTCTGGAAGTGCCCCACCTGGTTGCACCGAAAGCACCTCTTTGGATTCAGGTCCCAGGGTCTGGATCGGGCTGGTTCATCTCTTGGATTCCGGGCAGAGTTCTCTCTAATAAAGGGGGCTCCCGGTGTCACTAGACCTGCTGGAATTGTTCGGCTCCCCCTCCCTGCAGCTGCTTGACTAGGCATACTAGGGGCTCTCCATCTTGGTCGACTCACCACATACTCATCAGCTAGCCCTGCTGCCTCCTCCAGGGTCTCAGGTTTTCTGTCCGCCAGCCATTCCCGGATCTCTGGGGCCATTTTTAGAGTCAGCTGCTCCAGCATAATGAGCTCTTTAATTTGCTTAGCGGAGCGGGCCCCTTTCCCTTTCATCCATTTCTCGCAGGCCCTCTGTAGCTGGCTGGCAAATTCCTGGTGCGACTGTGACCCTCCTTTATTCAAAGTCCTGAACTTGTATCTGTAGGTCTCTGCATTTAACTGGAATTTTACCATCAGTGCCTTTTTCACTGTACCATAATCCCCACATTCGTGAGGGCTTAGAGCCTGGTAAGCTTCCAGCGCTCTCCCAGTCAGGCTGGGTCCCAGATATTTGGACCACTCTTCCTCCTCAATCCCATGGACTCCCATCAAGTTTTCAAAAACCTGGAGATGGGTATCAATGTCTGTGTCTGCCTCTTTAAAAATTGGGACTCCACTATATCCCAGCTGAGGTCTCAACCGGGCCTCTCCCCGACCTTCTACTCTCTGAATCTGGGGTACCTCATATGCTACCCCCAACATTGCTTGGAGTACGGCTGCCCTTTCATGCAGGGTTGCCCTTTCCCCCAGTGCTGTCAGCCAATCTTGCAGCACTGCTGGAGTGCCGGACGGTGGTCTGGGTTGTGTCCCACTAGGGGGTCTCTGTGGCTGGTCTTTGGCCTCCTCCTCTTCCACCTCTGACTCTTCCATCTCCTCAGGGTGTGTCACGGGCACTAGGAGTCTTTACCCAGGGATCACCAGGTGATAGGCTTACCAGAGCAGTATAGGTGGTAATATGGTACTCTGGTAGCAGGGTGATCACGGAACAGGAAATAGCAGATGATGAGATGCTCAGGAAAGTCTATGACTAGCAGCACTGGCAATATGGAGGTAGTAATACACGAGGAACTGTATGGACAAAGGACACGTGAAGGTAGTCAGTGGTCTGCGGTAGCAAGTTGTACCACTGCTATAGTGAGGAGGAATGTCCAACAGAAACGAGGAGGTGATGAGAGTCAGCGGTCTGCGGATAGCAAGTTGTACCGCTGTCTGAGTGAAGGAATGGAATCCAAGTGGAGGTATCCGGGGAGTCAGTGGTCTGCGTTAGCAAGTTGTACCACTGCTATGTGAGAGGATACTGGAACAGGTGAAACTGTAAACAGGAGTCAGTGGTCTGCTACTAGCAAGTTGTACTACTGAATATATATGTGAGGAGGTGCACGGGGAGAGACTGCAACACAATATATACACGGGCACCTTGACTTTGATCCACAGTAATATGCACAATATAAATGTATAAATGACTGAACAACACTGCCAATATAGAAAGTCTCTTGAAGTAATCCGGCATGAGATAACACAGTCAATGATGGCAGTAGAGTCAGCAGATAGTACACTCCAGAGGAGAACCAACACAGTCCAGCAAGGTATGCAATACACAGCACAGTCAATGGGAAGTATGCATACCGTGGTTCAGGAGAAGGCAGTCAGACAGGAGTGCAGAGATACCTGAAGGGCAGGAGGCCAGCAGGATACAAGTCCCTGGATGGGTGAAGCAGGGGTCTAGCAGGTGCAGCGCACAGGTAGGTAGACCAGCAGGGAACACAGGAAGGCGTGGAGAGCGGATCAGCAGTAGATGGATGAGTAGCGCTGAGAAGTAACAGCAGCGGGTCTCTGCGGGAACACGGAGGTAACCAATAGCAACCAGCAGGTGCAGTAACGATGGGACACCGGAGCAGAGTTGAACTGGAACAGATGATCACGGAGAGTAGCGGGTAGCAATAGTGGCAGCAGACTCAAGGAAACACGGTAGAGTAGACAAGGACTGAAGACTGAAGCGCACAGAGGCAGCGGATAGGAATCAGCTAAACAGTCACGATGAAACACAGACGGGTTGCAGGTTGAAGACTGTAGTGCACGGAGGCAGCGGGTAGGAATCAGCTAGCAGTCACGATGATGAAACACAGACGAGTTGCAGGTTGAAGACTGTAGTGCACGGAGGCAGCGGATAGGAATCAGCTGGCAGTCACAATCATGAACAGGTGAGTGGATGTGGTTGAAGCCTGTAATGCACGGAGGCAGCGGATAGGCATCAGCTAACAGTCCCAATAATGAACACAGGCGAGTTGCAGGCTGAAGGCTTGTAGTGCACGGAGGCAGCGGATAGGAATCAGCTCACTGACTTGATGAGGAACAGGTGAGTGGATGTAAAGTAACGGTTGGAGTGCACAGAGGCAGCGGGTAGGAACCAGCAAACAGTCACAGTGAAATATAATAGCGATGATGTGGATCAGAGGACTGAAGTGCACGGAGGCAGCGGGTAGGAATCAGCTCACAGTCACGATGATACAGTAGATGGTAGAAGTGGTATGGGAACCACAGTAGCAGAAGTGGTTTGGAAACCACAGAGGTAGAAGTGGTTTGGAAACCACAGGAATCAGCAGGGCTGAATAAACAAGGAAACACAGGAACACCTTCAGAGACTCATGGGGAATGAGACTCCAAGATCAGGCAACGTGGTGTTGACCACAGGTGCTTAATATAGGGAGGTTGCCTGATCTGCCAATTAAGTTAAAGGAACATACACTGGAGGTATAGAAAGGGCTGCGCATGCGCAGTCCCTCAGGATGGAGGACGGCCACGGTTCCTAAATGTCCGGGAAGAAGCACTCACAGTCCGGTGAGTGACAGTACCCCCCCTTTTAAAGGTGGGCACAGAACGCCTGGAACCGGGCTTGTCCGGATTTTTGGAATAAAACTTCTTCAGAAGGGCAGGAGCATTAAGATCTTCAGCTTTGATCCATGAACGCTCTTCAGGACCAAAGCCCTTCCAATGAACGAGGAAACGGAGGACTCCTCGCGAAATTTTTGCATCCAATACCTCAGTAATCTCGAAATCCTCCTCCTGATGAACTTGAACTGGCTGCGGTGCTGAGGAAGGAGTCGAGAAACGGTTAATGATGAGAGGTTTGAGCAAGGACACATGGAAGGCATTGGAAATCCGAAGATTCTTAGGAAGAAGAAGTTTAACACATACTGGATTGATAACTTGAATGATCCTATATGGACCAATAAAACGAGGGGCGAATTTCATAGATGGAACCTTCAAACGAATATTTTTGGTAGATAACCAGACACGATCTCCAATTTTTAGTGGTGGAATAGCCCGCCTCTTCTTATCTGCGAAAGACTTATATTTGTTAGATGTCTTCTTTAAACAGGTTTTGACCTGAGACCAGATATTTTTGAAGGTCTGACAAGCAGTCTCCACAGCAGGAACTTGGGTGGGCGGGAGGGCAGGAAATTCCGGAAAAGACGGATGGTGACCGTAGACCACAAAGAATGGAGTTTTGGATGATGACTCATGGTACATGTTGTTATGGGCGAATTCAGCCCAAGGGAGCAATTCTACCCAGTTGTCTTGGTTGGCTGAAGAGAACATCCTAATAAAAGTCTCAAGATCTTGATTGACTCGTTCCGTTTGTCCGTTAGATTGCGGATGGTAAGACGATGAGAGTGCTAATCGTATGCCCAAGGTTTTACAAAGGGCCCGCCAGAATCTGGAAACGAATTGTACTCCTCTATCTGACACAATCTCAGACGGACATCCATGGATGCGGAAGATTTCTCTAATGAAATGTTCAGCCAGAGTAGACGAGGAAGGTAAACCGGACAGAGGGACGAAATGAGCCATCTTCGAAAATCTGTCTACCACTACCCAAATAGTATTGTGATTCTTACTTGGTGGCAAATCAGTAACGAAATCCATACTAATATGGGTCCAAGGCTTGGACGGAATGGGTAGTGGTCGCAGCAACCCTGCTGGAGTTCTGCGGGAGGATTTGAACTGAGAACATAAATCACAGGAAGCAATAAACTCTTTGACGTCTCTCCTCATTGAAGGCCACCAGTAACTACGAGAGAGAATCTCAAAGGTCTTATGTTCACCGGCGTGTCCAGAAAAACGAGAGGCATGGAACCACGAAAGGATTTTCCTCCTCAGAGTAGGAGGCACGAGGGTCTTCCCAAATGGTAGCATTTTGGTGGATGAAGCAGCCAGAGAAATACATTTGGGGTCTAGAATAGCATGGTTGGGAACCTCTTCTACATCAGAGGACGTCACCAAAGCTCGAGATAGAGCGTCAGCTTTCTTGTTCTTAGCAGCTGGTTTGAAGGTTATAATTAATTCAAAACGGGAAAAGAAAAGAGACCATCTTGCTTGACGAGGGTTCAGGCATTGAGCAGATTGCAAATATGACAAGTTCTTATGATCCGTGAAGATCGTCACCGGATGGCGAGCTCCTTCCAACAAGTATCTCCATTCCTCTAATGCAGCTTTGATGGCCAGCAACTCCTTGTCCCCGATAGTATAGTTTTTCTCTGCGGGCAGAAGACCCCGAGAGTAGAAGGCACAAGGATGTAATTTTTGTTGCTCCGAGCGTTGGGAGAGAATAGCTCCTAAGCCCACATTAGAGGCATCTACTTCTAGGAAGAAGGGGAGTGTCACATCAGGTTGTCGCAGAATGGGAGCAGACGAGAAGGACTCTTTGAGGATTTGAAAGGCTTGGAGAGCCTCAGATGACCATTGCTTAGTATTAGCCCCTTTTCGAGTTAAGGCCACAATGGGAGATGCAATGGATGAGAAGTCTTGAATGAAGCGTCTATAGTAATTGGCAAAACCTAAAAAACGCTGGATGGCACGAAGAGTAGTTGGCTGAGGCCAATGTAGTACAGCATTTACTTTGTCTGGATCCATCTTCAGGCCAACTCCGGAAACTATATACCCCAAGAATGGAATCTGGGGTAACTCGAATGAACATTTTTCCAATTTACAGAACAATGAGTTTTTCCGTAGTCTGGAGAGGACCTCTGCCACATGTTGGTGATGAGAAGGCAGGTCCTGTGAGAAGATCAATATGTCGTCCAGGTAGACAACGACACATACATATAATAAGTCCCGAAAGATCTCATTGATGAAACCCTGGAAAACCGCGGGGGCATTACACAGCCCGAAGGGCATTACTAAATATTCGTAATGCCCATCTCTGGTGTTAAACGCGGTCTTCCATTCGTCACCGGAACGGATTCTAATTAAATTGTAGGCACCACGAAGATCCAACTTAGTAAATATCCGAGCTCCCTTGATGCGATCAAATAGCTCAGTGATCAGCGGAATGGGATACCGATTCTTGATAGTAATGGCGTTGAGTCCACGAAAATCTATACAAGGGCGTAATGATCCATCCTTCTTTTTGACGAAGAAGAACCCAGCTCCAGCGGGAGAGGTGGAAGGTCGAATGAACCCACGCTGGAGATTCTCCTGTATGTACTCAGATGTGGCTTGAGTTTCAGGTAACGAGAGAGGATAGACCCGACCCCTGGGAGGAGTCTTGCCAGGTAGAAGGTCGATCGGACAATCCCAAGAACGATGAGGAGGAAGACGTTCAGACTGAGCTTTATCAAACACATCGGCAAATGAAGCATACTGAGGAGGGAGTCCCGGGGAGGAAGATGAGATGGAAGATTGCTGTACTTTAAGAGGAATAACTTGAGAGAGACAACGATGGTGACATTCAGGCCCCCAAGACGTAACTTGAGGGGTGCGCCAGTCAATCTGGGGAGAGTGACATTGAAGCCATGGAAGGCCTAAGACAATCGGACTTGTCGTAACAGGAAGAATTAAAAACGAAATTTCTTCATGGTGTAGTACACCAATCTGAAGGGTTACTGGAGACGTACTCTGGGTGATGAGACCATTGATGAGACGTGATCCATCTATAGCCGTCACAGTAATGGGTGTTTTTAAAGTGATCACTGGTAGGGACCATTGATTCACTAGTGATTTAGAAATGAAATTTCCTGCTGCTCCGGAATCAATCAATGCCTGTGACTCAAAGGATTTGGTAGCAAAGGAAATCGTAACATCGAAAGCGCAGACTTTAGATTTCATAGACAATGGAGAGGACTCCAGGGACCCTAACTTCACCTCTCCAGAACTAGTTAGGGCCTGGCATTTCCCGATTTCTTAGGGCAAGAACTGAGCATATGTGTGGAATCAGCACAATAGATACAGAGTCTATTCTTTACTCTTCGTTTCCTCTCTTCTAAAGATAATTTGGAACGTCCTATCTCCATGGGAATCACAGAAGGTGAAACTGGACGAAATTGAGGGTTTAAACGAAGAGGTGCTTTAGCAGAAGTTGTTTTCTCAGATTCTCTTTCACGAAATCTCATGTCTACACGATGGCAAAGAGAGATCAAATCTTCTAGTGACGAAGGAAGCTCTTGGGTAGTCAGTACATCTTTAATTTTATCGGAGAGCCCCTGCCAGAAGGCGGCAACTAATGCTTCAGTGTTCCACTGAAGTTCAGAGGCTAAGATCCTAAATTGAATGACATACTGTCCTACTGTATGGGAGCCTTGTCGCAAACGAAGAATGCTGGAAGCAGCGGAGGTCACACGACCTGGTTCATCGAACACACTTCGGAACGTGGAAATGAATTTGGCACTATCTTGTAGAATTGGATCGTTTCTCTCCCACAGAGGGGAGGCCCAAGCCAGGGCTTGTCCAGAAAACAATGAGATAAGATAGGCCACTCTGGAACGATGGGTAGAAAAATTTTGAGGTTGGAGTTCAAAATGGACTGAACATTGGTTAAGGAAACCTCTACAAGTTTTGGGGTCCCCGTCATATTTTGACGGAGTAGGCAGGTGAAGCGTAGGAGCTGTAGACACCTGGGATGGCACTGGGGAAACGGAGGCAAGCACAGGAGCTTCAATATTAGCTGTAACAGTCTGTCCAGATGTTCCTTGGGAGGTTAACGATTGGTAACATTGAAGTAACAGCTGTTGGCGAGCATCCTGTTGCTCCACACGGCTGACCAGATGCTGCAGCATCTCCTTAGCGGTAGGTTCCGTATCTGGGTCTGTCATGGCCTGATCTTACTGTCACGGGCACTAGGAGTCTTTACCCAGGGATCACCAGGTGATAGGCTTACCAGAGCAGTATAGGTGGTAATATGGTACTCTGGTAGCAGGGTGATCACGGAACAGGAAATAGCAGATGATGAGATGCTCAGGAAAGTCTATGACTAGCAGCACTGGCAATATGGAGGTAGTAATACACGAGGAACTGTATGGACAAAGGACACGTGAAGGTAGTCAGTGGTCTGCGGTAGCAAGTTGTACCACTGCTATAGTGAGGAGGAATGTCCAACAGAAACGAGGAGGTGATGAGAGTCAGCGGTCTGCGGATAGCAAGTTGTACCGCTGTCTGAGTGAAGGAATGGAATCCAAGTGGAGGTATCCGGGGAGTCAGTGGTCTGCGTTAGCAAGTTGTACCACTGCTATGTGAGAGGATACTGGAACAGGTGAAACTGTAAACAGGAGTCAGTGGTCTGCTACTAGCAAGTTGTACTACTGAATATATATGTGAGGAGGTGCACGGGGAGAGACTGCAACACAATATATACACGGGCACCTTGACTTTGATCCACAGTAATATGCACAATATAAATGTATAAATGACTGAACAACACTGCCAATATAGAAAGTCTCTTGAAGTAATCCGGCATGAGATAACACAGTCAATGATGGCAGTAGAGTCAGCAGATAGTACACTCCAGAGGAGAACCAACACAGTCCAGCAAGGTATGCAATACACAGCACAGTCAATGGGAAGTATGCATACCGTGGTTCAGGAGAAGGCAGTCAGACAGGAGTGCAGAGATACCTGAAGGGCAGGAGGCCAGCAGGATACAAGTCCCTGGATGGGTGAAGCAGGGGTCTAGCAGGTGCAGCGCACAGGTAGGTAGACCAGCAGGGAACACAGGAAGGCGTGGAGAGCGGATCAGCAGTAGATGGATGAGTAGCGCTGAGAAGTAACAGCAGCGGGTCTCTGCGGGAACACGGAGGTAACCAATAGCAACCAGCAGGTGCAGTAACGATGGGACACCGGAGCAGAGTTGAACTGGAACAGATGATCACGGAGAGTAGCGGGTAGCAATAGTGGCAGCAGACTCAAGGAAACACGGTAGAGTAGACAAGGACTGAAGACTGAAGCGCACAGAGGCAGCGGATAGGAATCAGCTAAACAGTCACGATGAAACACAGACGGGTTGCAGGTTGAAGACTGTAGTGCACGGAGGCAGCGGGTAGGAATCAGCTAGCAGTCACGATGATGAAACACAGACGAGTTGCAGGTTGAAGACTGTAGTGCACGGAGGCAGCGGATAGGAATCAGCTGGCAGTCACAATCATGAACAGGTGAGTGGATGTGGTTGAAGCCTGTAATGCACGGAGGCAGCGGATAGGCATCAGCTAACAGTCCCAATAATGAACACAGGCGAGTTGCAGGCTGAAGGCTTGTAGTGCACGGAGGCAGCGGATAGGAATCAGCTCACTGACTTGATGAGGAACAGGTGAGTGGATGTAAAGTAACGGTTGGAGTGCACAGAGGCAGCGGGTAGGAACCAGCAAACAGTCACAGTGAAATATAATAGCGATGATGTGGATCAGAGGACTGAAGTGCACGGAGGCAGCGGGTAGGAATCAGCTCACAGTCACGATGATACAGTAGATGGTAGAAGTGGTATGGGAACCACAGTAGCAGAAGTGGTTTGGAAACCACAGAGGTAGAAGTGGTTTGGAAACCACAGGAATCAGCAGGGCTGAATAAACAAGGAAACACAGGAACACCTTCAGAGACTCATGGGGAATGAGACTCCAAGATCAGGCAACGTGGTGTTGACCACAGGTGCTTAATATAGGGAGGTTGCCTGATCTGCCAATTAAGTTAAAGGAACATACACTGGAGGTATAGAAAGGGCTGCGCATGCGCAGTCCCTCAGGATGGAGGACGGCCACGGTTCCTAAATGTCCGGGAAGAAGCACTCACAGTCCGGTGAGTGACAGTGTGGGCCTTTTCCCATTCCATTAGTTTGGCCACCAGAACTTCACGCACGTCTGTGTCATCAAAGTCCACCCCTTTGGTTCTGCAGAACCCCTGCAAGTGTTGTTTCCTTGCTTTCATATAGAATCTCTCTGTGGCTTTTAAGCTGATCTGCTCTGCTTCTGTGGCCATTCCTGCTGACTTCCTAGCTAGGGTTTTTTTTTGTTTTTTTTTTTACTAACACTGGTGCTGACAGACTGTTGCCTTGTGTCCTTACAGAGCCTGACCGTATCTGGATACGAGTCCCTGCGCTCTACCCAAACGTTGGGACTGTGTGACCCCACTGCTTGCCACCAAAATTGTGAGGACACCGGGGTTATTACCAAAGCTCTCTAGATACCCGGTCCTCTAGGTTCACAGGTCACACAGGTAAGGAGACAGGAAAGAAATAATAATCCCTTTTATTAAACAAAGTGCACACACTTAGTAAAATACAACAGTGCTCCCCAAGGAGAAACTTGTTCCCCCCGCCAAATATATCAAGTGTCAGAAAATCACCAGTGCAAGTAAAACTCCCCAACAAAATCCCCAGCAGGTTACCTCCAAGCACAGAGTCCTAGCAGGCCCAAACTCCTGGTAATAAAATCCACAGCTGACAATCCAAGTGGGCCAGGGTTTCTGATCCTTAAGGTGGGTCTGTGTATCTTGCTGATCCCAGCCGCTCGGCCAACTCTCCACCAGCTTGGTGGGACCCTGGGTATCAGTCTCCCTACGGATGTAGGCTCACCAATTCCCCAGAATCTGCGAGTGTCTCCCGATGGAGTGGTAACAGAATCAGTCCTAGAGGTACACTGTCCGATCTCTGTCAAGAAGCTCCTGCCTCAAGCATTCCTTTAAGGCCCTGCGAGAATACGGTTACTCTCTAACAGGTCCTTGCTGTCTCCAGATTCTCCAACAACACCCCCCATCCCCCAGACAGCTCCTTTTTGGTCCCTTCTCACCACCCCCCCCACTCACTGTCCTCTTGTGATTGGTGGTGTGAAGAGTTTGGGTGGTAACCGGGGTGGAAATAGTGCATGACATCAGTGGTCACCCCTTGCTGTGATGGTGCCATTCAGACTGTGTTGCAGACTTGCTAGAACAATAGTTAGCAAACAGGGAGAGACCCCCTACTGATTTTAGATAAGGTCCTGACCCTCCTTTTTTTAACCCGTTCCACTACTTTTTGATGTCACAGGGTCCACAGCTGATTCACACTTCCTGTGAGCTGCCTCTCCCCTCCCTCTCTGGACACCACAGTAATAACAGATCTGGCCACCGGGCGGCATTTAATAACAGAGTGGGCCATGGTTGTTCAATTGGCCCACTGAGGACAGACCGGGTTGGCACGATATTCTCAATATAAGGCCCGGGTCTGTCACAGGGCCCAGTAAGTAAAGTCAGCTGAGATCGTAACAAAAGTATATCTGCTTGCAGAGTCTGTAGCAAAGGCAATTCAGAAATTTGTAAGGTAGACATTTTGCAGGAGAAAGTGAATGAAAACAATTGCAGTAAAAAGTCCCATGAATACAAATCTGAAGCAGAATCTATAACACAGCTCCAAAGCTTTCTTTTAGGCTGGTCATTCTGTTACAATTCTGTTCCACAAACTAGATCTTTGTAATTACAGCCACGGAGTCAGACATATGTTGAAAACATTAAACTGTTTATTGCAGTGAACACTCCAGGTGATGCAATGTAAACACAGACCAGGTCAATGAATAAACAGACTTCCAGTTATTGCAGAATAACAGGTAAATGCAAATATCAGATTTACGTCTTGGAGATAAGAAATAGGTGAGTGGTAAATGCTTATAGAGAAGCAGGAACTGGTTAAGCAAAGATTTCCACAGGAACAGAGAAAGCAAGGCAGTTAGTCCTAGGGTTCAGGGGGAACAAACATAAAGAGGCACAGAAACATTAATGACCAGAAAAGGTTACTGGGAGAGGCAAGCATATATAGAAGACACTCAGGAGCATATGATTAACGAGCTGCAGCTAGTTAACTCCTGGTAGTTGGACGAGATGACAGAATAGTGGCACCTCTGGTGGAACATAGGTACTGCATGGTAAATACAATAATAAAGTCCAGAATAGTCCAAAAAGGAAGGAGCTGCTAAGATGAAGCAGCATCCTGAGGCAGATACTAACATCTCTGCATAGAAATTTTGCAAATGCTAGTGTCGTACTGTGCCAAATGTGTCTTACCAACTGAGGACCATTTTTACATTGAATTTCTTGTTTTTCAACTTCAAGGCTGTCCAAACATTTTTGTGAATTAATCCCTGCTCTGTACAGCATGTTTTTAATGTGTAAACACTGATTTTTTTAGAGGTACTAATAAATATAAGCTTAATTTTATTGATAATGTATATTTTTATTCCTGTGAGTAGTTGTGTAGGATGGGCCCTGTTGCACTGCTTTGCCCAGAGGCCTATAATGCTGTTAAGACAGTCCTGGTGAATGTGTGTAACTGACTGATGTGTACTGACTGATGTGTATAACTGACTGATGTGTATAACTGACTGATGTGTGTAACTGACTAATGTGTATAACTGACTATTGTGTATAACTGACTAATGTATGTAACTGACTAATGCAGGGCCATCTTTTTCATTGGGCACGATGGGCAGGTGCCCGGGGGCCCCACGGGCAAGGGGGCCCCATAGGCAGGGTTCTTAATTAGACTAAATAATCCTGCAAAAGAAAAAACCTGCAAAAAAAACCTTAAAGGGTCACAGAGCAAGTACATCAATCTATCTCTATCTCTATATATCTATATCTATATCTGTATTTCTATACATCTATATATCTATATATATATATATATATATATATATATATATATATATATAGGGGCCCCGGTGCACTGCTTTGCCCGGGGGCCCATAATGTTGTTAAGATGGCCCTGGACTAATGTATGTAACTGACTTAAATGTAGCTGACTAATGTGAGTAACGTGTATAACCGACTGCTATGTGTAACTGGTGTGAGTTACTGGCTGATGTGTAAAATACTGCTGTGTATCTGACTGATATGTGTAACTGATGTGTGTAACTGACCAATGTGTGTAAGTGACTGATATGTAATTGACTAATGTGTGTAACTGACTGATGTGTGTAACTGACTGATGTATTATTGACTGATATGTAACTGACTGGTATGTAGGTAATCGAATGCACCTAACTTGTTGGTGAAAAGTCCCTCTCTCATCTTAATTGCTCATAATTTGTGATTTCAAAAGCTAAAAGACAATGTCAGAGACATCACTCTCTTTCTATATTTACTGAGTGCCTCTTGGTTATCAAATTAGCACACTAATAATAAAGTTGCATTGTAAATACCTTTAGGTCATTCTTATTTGGTTTTTATTTTGGCTTATTTTTCTATAAATGAAAATCAACAGAACAATAATTTAATTTATAGCGGAATTATATAATAACATTTTGCTATATGCTTTAATAGAAATGGTTGCATAATTGCATTATTAAATCACTATTATGAAACCGTATTTTTTAGTATGTTTACTGATATGTAGTACACAGTGTGTATGGTGAGCCTATATTAATTTAATTACATGACATAAAGCCAACACAAAGAACATTGACAAAGAGGGGTTATAAATAATATTATTATTAAATAAATGGTAGCCAATTATATTTAATTTTACATAATATGCTATCATTGTTGTTGATAGTACTTCTTTAATAATATGGTACTGTATGTTATGTCACCTAACCCAAATTAGATAAAAAAATAACAGTATATTCAAGATGCTATCTGTAAGTAAATTTACTCAGCCAGTGAAAATCCAATTTTAGTTGATCATTAGATAAAATATAGGGTATCAATTAAAATACTACATCTTGTTGACAATTAACATACACCACATCAGTGGTTTGGACCTTATGAACCTTTTTTGTTTTCAAATTTATGTGACCCAGTGTTCTCTAGATTGAAAATAAATTAAATTGTTGTTACATTTATGTATTAAATAAATAATATATAAGTAAATGGTCATAAAAAGAGATTTTGTAAGGCAGGCAATCTTGTACAGAAGATAATGTACATATCATAAATGTGCTTTCGGTTTGTTTGGGAATTATATCTTAATTTTATGAATGGACTATGTCATGAATTTAATCTAATTATTTTTGATCATATAAATTTCCCAGTGTTTGCATAGAAGACAAAACGATTGTCAGATTCTACTAATGTTTCTTTCCTAATATCATTTTGTAGGTTGAGATAGTAATGTCTCTACTCGGAATGTTTTGCCCACCATTATTTGAAACTATTGCAAATTTAGAAGATTACCATCCCCGTGTTGCACTGAAGTGGCAGCTGGGCCGAATCTTTGCTTTGTTCCTCGGCAATCTCTACACATTCTTACTGGCTTTGATGGATGATGTCAATGAGAAAGTAAGAGGCAATGTACTCATGTGATAATTTATAAATATATATTTCTGAATAGACTTGTCATATCCCTGATCATTTTTATTTTATTTTGTCTGCAGTTAGCTCAAGAGGTATCCATAAAGAATATTACTTACTGGACATTGTACAATTACTACAACTCATCCACGTACACAAATGGAACTGACACTACACCACCACCTCTAAGTCCAGCCGATATCCCTAGGGGTCCCTGCTGGGAAACGAATGTTGGAGTTGTAAGGATGTCCTTATTTCTTTTATTATTCTAACATAAAATTTGTAAATTGAGTTCTGATTACATATAACTTCATATAACCTCATCAGTATTACACAGACAGGAAATGTATTAACAGTAGGGCTGCGAGATCTTGCAAATATTTCTAGCAATAATTTTATAAAATTATAGTGTTGGAACTCCAGTCACAAACCTTCACTTTATTTTTCAAGACACCTGTATAGTTTAATAAGAGGTCAACTTTTTCAGCTCTACATATTATGACAGTACAGTGATAAACTAGCTATTTTACCAATTATCAGCACAAATCAGACAATATTTTGACATATTTCATATTTTAATTTGTTTTTCAATGTTTGCTTCTCAATTAGGAGTTTGTAAGGCTGACAGTGTCTGACATTCTAGTGACATATGTCACCATCCTAGTTGGGGATTTCCTTCGTGCCTGCTTTGTAAGATTTATGAACTACTGCTGGTGCTGGGACTTGGAGGCTGGCTTTGTAAGTTGTTCCATATACCTGAAAACAAAACAACTGTTTATTTCACTCAATTGCCTATGCTCTCTGTATTGTTTTTCTGGTATCATACTTGTTGTCTATACATTATGTCAACACAACATAACCTTGTACTAGGGAGTTCGGAACAGAGGTACATGCATAATTGTGATTAGTTATGGATGAGAAACGTCCATATCTGCCCAAATCCAACCATCAATCAGAGCAAAAAGAATGAATTTGTACAAGACATCTGGTGATACCAATCCATTACACAGATCAGTGGGACAGAACAGCTCTGGCACTGGGTTACTCTATTATTTTTACAATAATTGAACTATAACAAAGACATACGGAATAAGCACTAATTCTTACATTTATACAATACTATGTAGGACAACCAGTCACTAATGTTAGGAAAGTATCATTGCAAAAAAATACAAAAAAAACTCCAGAAATAGATGTCAACGTATTTTATATTTAACTAACATATTCATTTTAAAGTAATGGGCATTGGCTAATTATTAGAGAAATATTCCCATGTTGCTTATTCTAAAAATAGAGGCACTTTCATTTCAAACTATATAAACTCCACACAGATAAGGCCATGGTCGGGAATTGAACTCATGACCTCAGTGCTGTGAGGCAGATGTGCTAACCACTTAGCCACCATGCTGCCCATACCATATTTGACACTGGTAATCGCCCTCTATAATGTTTGCCCCCAGCATCCCAATAAACCTATAGAACCTCGAGAGGTCTTCACCTACAGCAGCCTCTATTTCCCATTGAGCACTATGTGCTCACAGATACTCAGTTGCCCCAGATCTTGTGTGCAATAGTATAGGTTTATACATGGATGGATGCAAACGGAGAATTTCAGAGAATAACCCAACAAAATGGAAATAAATATAATAATCTAAACCTACTAAGAACAAACTTTCTAACAGCAAACAGATACAATAGAAAATTGGGGTAGACAGCAAATATAATCATGAGAGTCACAAGCCAGGCTCTAGGCGAGCACCAAATAAG
Organism: Mixophyes fleayi; assembly: GCF_038048845.1. Lineage (NCBI taxonomy): Eukaryota > Metazoa > Chordata > Amphibia > Anura > Limnodynastidae > Mixophyes > Mixophyes fleayi. The sequence continues at coordinate 80,657,458 of NC_134406.1, read as the reverse complement.
GATAAATGATAACAAGCATATGTCAGTATGGGCAGCAGAAAGCATAAATAGTAACAAGCTGAGGTCAATACAGGCAGCAGACAGGATAATCGGTAACAAGTAATGGTCGAAGCAGATGGCTGGGAAGAACAGTCAAAATGAGCTGGGTTAATAACAGGCAGACAGTAATATGGTACAGAGCAAGTATACCAAGGCAAGCTAAAGCTATTACAGGCAACAAGCAAATGGATAATCTAATAAACCCACCATAGACCAATTCCAGTTCAGCCCTCACTGTGCTATTAAGCAATTTAAAACACATGAGTCAGTCAGTCAAGACAAGTAATGCAAGTTTAAACAGACGGCCACTATTTCTATCCCTGCCTCTGTCCCCAATCCTAACACCATCCTTATTATCGTGTGTGGAAGTACTGCCTACAGTGACTCAAGGAGGATATCCTCAATGTCAGGTCTATGTGTATAACTTGATCACCACATAGCAGTAGCTATTTACTTTATTTTGTTGTTCTGATTTCCTGAATTTTGTTGATAGCAAAAGATTCCAATCATTTTTAGCCTGATGATAACACAAGTGGAGCTGTTTTACCTTTACATCTATGGTTTTCTTGTCTTAAATGGTCAATAAGAGAAAGAGTAGCAACATAAATGCCTCCTTACCTAGCAAGCTGACCATATTTTACAACATTAATAAGAGCCCCTTAAAGAATGTCTTTAAGACCCATATGAATTCTGGACTGTAATGTGTAGATGCAAAAACATTCTCTATGTAAGAGTTGGCAGTATTTACCTTTACTTGGTGGTTGAACTTGCTCAATGACCATGACTTTGAGTTCATATATAGCTTTGTTGATAATGATTCAAAATCTGTAGTTAATCATGTAAATTACAATAAAAGTGATTGTACTTTTGTTGTTATTAAAACAAATAATGTTATAGTCGTCTTGGCAATAGATAACTTGCTACATAGAGCAAATTATTTTGCAAGTAAAATATCTATGAATAAGTAGATTGAATGAAGCTAGTGTACATTATAAAATTGCAGAATTGATAATAGAATTTTTATTAATAAATAAATAAATTTATTAATAAAGCCGGTTTGCATATTTTTGATCAGTAATGAACAACTGTTGGGTGCTTTATTGTTGACGTAATGGTTTAAGGTATTGTGACTTTACAAGTGCTGCATCTAATGTACTATAACTGAAGCCCTGCTGGTTACGACTAAACACCTGATTAGATACTTGCACAACACTGTTCACAAGGTCACTCAAAGACAATTAAAACATTCTAAAAAGGCCTCCCCCTGGAAGAGAGAGTCACATATGCTGGCCGGCCGACCCTAAAAGCTAAAATTCTGAGCGGCCCGGGGGGCCGATGCCCCCCTGCCCCCCGGCCCAGCCCGCCCCTGGCCTCCATAATTACCCAACAAAAAGACTATACTTTAGATAATATTACACTAATGTAAGATAGCTGAAAACAATCAAAACATCCATGCTGTAAAAGAGTTATCTATAAAGCGCTACCAGAAGGTGATTGCCTGATGATAGCATTTCAGTAATGTAGCAAACTTCTTTCCCAAAAACAACCAAATAAAGTTACTGGTGAAGGATGTTAAATCCAAACTGTCCATAACTAGGTATTGTAAACACATAAGTGGCACTGCTATACCATGTGCTACTAATTATCCTCTCAAGCCTCAAGGGACAATTGCCAGCCTTCCCCTGATGTGCTTCTCATCTCACACAGTCTATTTATAGCTTTTGGTTGTCTTCAGTCAACGTCTTTCTCTAAATTACAAGATTCTGCATTTGTGTGCCTACTTCATTCTCTTAATTCTTCTAGTTTTATGTCTTATTTTCTCCATTTTATAGGATTTCACCATTAAGCCCAATATTTAAATATGTCAGTATTAAGTCTTAATACTCTTGAATATGTATTTTTCCCAAAATGAACAGAGCAGAGGTAGCCCATTATAAGAGGAGTATCATATGACCTTAAACTGATTTCAGACTGGATATGTAGCTTACTCATAGCATGCTGTGGAATATATTTACTATACTGCAGGTTTGAAAAAGTAGAGATGTTGCCTATAACAACCAATCAGATTCTAGTTACCATTTATTTACTACATTCTACAAAATGACAGCGAGAATCTGATTGGTTGCTGTAGGCAACATCTCCACTTTTTCAAACTCTTAGTATAGTAAATATACCCCTATGTGTCAATTTTATAGATTAAATCATTTTGCTAACTAGTGATTTAAAGAGTAAAAATGTTTTTTCTACTGGTTTAATGCTTTAAAACACAGGGACATTTTTTTCTCTGTAGCCTTCCTATGCAGAATTTGATATCAGTGGTAATGTGCTGGGACTCGTCTTCAATCAAGGAATGATTTGGTAATGTTATGTTGAATAATTGAAAACCTGTATGTGTATTTAAATTATTAGTTATGTTTGTTACACCTTTTGCATGTCTTTGATAACTTGTATGTGTAGTATTTCTTTTCATTTAGAAGAGCAGAATTTTATTATGCACTAAAGCATTCCTCCCCAACAATCACAACAAAACACAGCACCATTTATCACAAAATATGTTTTATAAATCAATTCTTTTCATAGGTGGCATCTTTATAATTCTGTTGATGCCTGTTTAAAATATATTTGCTTAAAAAGGAAACAATCTGTTACCACTTGTTTTTTTTTTTACAAACAATCATATAATTAAATAGTATAAATGTATCTGTAAAACAAAATGCTTAAACTGGTCTATGTACAATTTATAGTCACATATATCTATAGTTCAATATACAATTTACATTTATTTTGCAGTGTTTGAAAAACAATTCTAAACTTGCAAATCACATTTAACAATGTGCACTGATTTGTTATGTAGATAATAAATATCTTAAGACTTAGTGTTCCAGTACTGTTAAAATATGACCATGATGATCAATGCACATTTATATTAATTTACCTAAAATGTAGCTAATGAAATACTGCTTAATGCAGACAAAGGGAATCTTCAACCAATCATGAGACAGAGATATTATTGTATTATATTGGCACAAAAAAGCCGAATTAGCTCACATGTTGACAGACAGTACTTACTCTGCATAAAAATAACTTCCTATATGGTAAATAGAGTGCTGTATGTAACTCTCTGTAACACACACACACTGTTTAACACATAGATACTTACATACACTGCATTTCCACACACAGGGTGAACCAAGACAAAGATACATACACTAAATTAACAGTTAAAAAATACACACGTCAAACACTGCCCCTTCACAGGTGTCATAACGAATCCATCCTATAAATGGTGCTACACTAAGTCCTGCCCCTTCTCGCTGCTGGAGCTAGAATAAGCACAAGGGGTAGCTTACTCTTACACACACATTAAAGCCCAAAATGTATAATGTGTCCTCTGACTATGTCCTACTACATTAATACCCCTACACTTCAAAAAAAAAAAACATATTACCCATAGTTTCCCATTCCTTACAGACCTCTGAACTAGAGATGGGCGGGTCCGGTTCCCCGAGAACCGAACCCACCCGAACTTTGGGTATCCGAGTACCGAGCTGAGTAGCTCGGTACTCTCCCGCCCGCTCCGAATCCAAATCGAGGCTGAACGTCATCGTGATGTCGTCGGATCTCGGGGCTCGGTTCTCGCGATACTTCAAGATTATAAATACACGCTTCCACAGCAATCCATCGCCATTTGACAGAGGGAGAGAGCAGGGTGTAGTCACAGGCTGATTAAAGCTAGAGAAGAGAGGAGGATAGAGGTTTATTTTATTTTTTTTATATTTGGCACTCCCCAGTGCTTTTGGGGTGTCCCCCCTAATTGTGCATAAATATTTCTTGCTGTCAAAATTACTATCTGTCAGCAGTATCTACCAACTAATTTTTAGCACTCCCCAGTGCTTTTGGGGTGTCCCCCCTAATTGTGCATAAATATTTCTTGCTGTCAAAATTACTATCTGTCAGCAGTATCTACCAACTAATTTTTAGCACTCCCCAGTGCTTTTGGGGTGTCCCCCCTAATTGTGCATAAATATTTCTGGCTGTCAAAATTACTATCTGTCAGAAGTATCTACCAACTAATTTTTAGCACTCCCCAGTGCTTTTGAGGTGTCCCCCATAATTGTGCATAAATAATTCTAACTGTCTAAATTACTATCTGTCAGCAGTATCTGACAAATAATATTTGGCACTCCCCAGTGCTTTTGGGGTGTCCCCCCTAATTGTGCATAAATATTTCTGGCTGTCAAAAGTCATATCTGTCAGCAGTATCTACCAACTAATTTTTAGCACTCCCCAGTGCTTTTGGGGTGTCCCCCCTAATTGTGCATAAATATTTCTGGCTGTCAAAATTACTATCTGTCAGCAGTATCTACCAACTAATTTTTAGCACTCCCCAGTGCTTTTGGGGTGTCCCCCATAATTGTGCATAAATATTTCTGGCTGTCAAAAGTCATATTTGTCAGCAGTATCTTACCAAATAATTTTTACCACTACAAGTGCTTTGCGCTCAGAATGGATTCAAAGCAGTCCACATATGATCAGAATGAGCAACCAGGTTCTGTCACCAGTCCTGATGTTAGTGTTCCCAGTACGTCATCTGGGCAAGGCGATGTCAAACTACAGAGTGTTTCGAAATCAGTCCAAAAAACAAAAACAAAATTTTTTTTACTGTGTTGAAGCAAAAAAGAAGTGTTATTGAGCAAAAGTTAAGTGCCGATAAAAAAAAAATTTCCAACATGCCATTCTACACACGCAGTGGCAAAGAGAGAATGAGGCCTTCACCTTTGGCTATTAGTGGCAGATCCGACAATTGGTGCACAACTACTGTTACGCGTCAAAGCCGAGCTGCAAGATAACAGTAAGGCATTAGAGGATAATGTTTGCTCTGATTCAGAAATGACAACAATCCCTGTGGAGAGTCCATCCAACAGTGGGATGTCTAATCGTGAGCATTCTGCTGATGTGTGCCTTAATAGCCCGAGTGTAGCCGGTGATACCCAAATTGAGGATGCCACTTTGGAATTAGAAGAGGATGAGGGGGAGATTTGTGTAGGCGACGAGGGCGCTAATGAGGATGAGGTTGTTTGTGTAAGTCCTGCACCAGTGGCAGCAGTTCTGGCACGTGACAAGAAAAATGCCATTGTCATGCCTGGGCATGAAACAAAAAAATCCACTTCTTATGTGTGGAATTATTTCTACCCAAATCCAGACAACAATTGTATAGCCATTTGTAGTGTATGTCAAGCCACAGTCAGTCGAGGGAGGGACCTTAACCATCTTGGAACCTCGTCTATGTTACGCCATTTAACGAGAGTTCATGGCAAAGTGTTGGGAAAAGCTGAAAGTTCTTCCCAAAAAAATACAAGCACTCCATCATCAGCTAAGACCCTCCGCTCACCAACATCCCGACGGCTACAAAATACACCCACCACACCATCCTCATCAATATCCTCAATAGCGCTCGAAGTTAGCCCAGAATCCCACTTATTAAGGCTGGATGACTCCTGCACTATTATTGATTCCTCTGAAGAAAGCGTTAGTCCCACTGCTGCAGCTGTTGCTGCTGCTGGGGGTGGATCGTCATCCCAGAGGCAGGTCAAGAAAATGAGCAGTCCTACATTTCAGCAATTAACTGTGAAACAATCATTTGCGATGGGAAGCAAATATGACAGCAGTCACCCAGTCGCCAAGCGAATCACAGACGCCATGGCTGCAATGTTAGTGTTAGATCTGTGTCCAATCTCCACAATAAACGCAGCTGGTTTTTCACAGTTAATTGAGGTTTTGTGTCCGCGTTACAGAATTCCATCGCGACACCATTTCTCCCGTAAAGCAATTCCACAACTATACCAAAAAGTGTGTAAAAATGTAGAGATTGCGCTGAAAAATGCCATTCTGCCCACTGTCCACTTAACCACAGATATGTGGACAAGTGGAAGTGGCCAAACCACAGACTATATGACTGTGACAGCCCACTGGGTTGGTCATTCACCTTCACTAGCAGGAACAGCAGCAGCATGTACACCACTACATAACATTTGTCACAGGCAGGCCACTCTTTGTATCACCGGCTTCACTAACAGGCATACAGCTGACAATTTGTTACGCAAACTGAGAGATGTGATTGATGCATGGCTTATACCACTTGGACTCTCCCCAGGGTATGTTATTTCTGATAACGCCAACAATATGGTGCGAGCATAACAACTGGGTGATTTCCAACATATTCCCTGTTTTGCTCACACCATCAACTTGGTGGTGCAGAGCTGCCTACGAAATAACCGTGAGGTGCAGGAGATGCTTTCGGTGGCCCGTAAAATTTCAGGCCATTTCAAGCATTCAGCCACAGCATGTAGGAGATTACAGCAGCTCCAAGAGCAGTTTAACTTGCCCTGCCACCAACTTAAGCAAGAGGTGGTAACTAGGTGGAATTCAACCCTGTACATGCTTCAGAGGATGGAGGAACAGCGCAAAGCCATCCAAGCATATTGCACAAGCCATGACATTGGGAAAGGAGAGGGGATGTATTTCACTCTTGCACAGTGGGGAATCCTTTCAGTCCTGTGCAAGGTGCTGAAACCATTTGAAGTTGTGACGTGTGAGGTGAGTGCAGACTCTGCTAGTTTGAGCCAAGTCATTCCTTTAATTAGACTATTGGAAAAGCAGCTTGAGAAAATGAAGGAGGAGCTGAAAGCAAGCAATTCAGCAAAGTATGTTGGCCTTGTTGATCAAGTACTTAATTCGCTTCACAATGATCCTCGAGTTATTAAAATCTTGAACTCGGATCAGTACGTTTTGGCCACTGTGCTTGATCCAAGGTTTATAACCTACATTGAGTCTTTACTTTTAAATGAGCGAGATGTGAACTTTTGCAAAAAGCTATTGCTCAGCAAGTTGGCCGCTGAACTGGGCCTCGGCTTGACAACGTGTCCTCCTTCACTTTCTCAAGCTGCTGCTGCTCGTAAAAAATTAAATTTCCCAAAAAGAAGCAGGGAAGACGCAGGGGGCAGACCAGAACAATTTAACATCTGGGGGTAAATGTATTAATGTCCGGATTCTTCAACTCCGGCGTGTTCAGCGTCTTCGGCGATTAAATTTAAAGCGGCGCTACATTGTAAAGGGAAACGTCCCTTTACAATGCAGGGCCGTTTTAAATTTAATCGCCGAAGATGCTGAACACGCCGGAGTTGAAGAATCCGGACATTAATAAATTTACCCCCAGGGCTGGTTTGAAGGATTTTTCAAAAAAATGTGTCACTTTGCCCATAACTCCATCCAATACGAGTATAAACATGCAAAGGATGGTGGAGGATTACTTTCAAGAGGTAGTTGATATGGAAATGTCAGACAGTCCCTTTCCTTACTGGGAAGAAAAGCAGGCCATTTGGAAACCCATTTACAAACTTGCTTAGCAATACCTAAGCTGCCCACCCTCCAGTGTGTACTCTGAACGAGTGTTCAGCACAGCAGGGAACTTAGTCAGTGATTGCCGTAGAAGGTTACTTCACAAAAATGTGAAGAAAATTATGTTTATAAAAATGAACTACATCTTCCACGAGGAAGGCCTTCACCATCCAAGACATCCAAGCACTGACTGTTCTCTAATGGCGGATTCAAGCGGCGATGAATTGATAGTCTGTGATGATGACGTACACACTGTGAGGGTGAGGATGAAGCTGAAGATGATGACGATAACGTCTTTTTAAAACTTTCTATGTAAGTGTAGGGTGCAATCTACCCCCAAAGAAAGAAAGGGAACTTGTGGCATTTCCATATCACGTACCGTCTTGAAAGGCTGCTGTTTGGGCAATTTCTCCTTAAGGGTAGGGTGTCATAGACAGAGTGACCCCAAATTGGCTTTGTCCATTTCTCTTAGTATTGTACAGTCTATAACGGCTGAATTTTTTTGTATTTTCGACAAGTGGAGGGGGGCCTAGAGAGCCAGAAACCAAACTGGCTTTGTCCATTTCAATTAATATTGTACAGTCTATAACGGCTGAATTTTTTTGTATTTTCGACAAGTGGAGGGGGGCCTATAGAGCCAGAAACCAAACTGGCTTTGTCCATTTCAATTAATATTGTACAGTCTATAACGGCTGAATTTTTTGGTTTTTTAAACAAGTGGAGGGGGGCCTATAGAGACAGAAAGCAAACTGCCTTTTTCCATTTCTTTACATATTTAACTATAAGTGTAGGGTGTAATATAGATCCAAAGACGATGGCTGCATTGCCAATATGCATAGATGGAAAGGAAGACAATCTGTTTTGTGTGTAGAATAAATGAAGGCCTACCTACCAGGAATTAAACTGTTTTTTGGATGATTTATTACCTCTACAATTAGATTACTTATCTATGAAACAGTTGGAGCACTAAAGTGGGTTATTCTAGGCCCAAAAACATTGATTTTCCAACAAAATAGCAAAACAAAACCAAACAAAACCAAAACCAAAACACGCAATGGCGGTTTTGCAAAACCAAAACCAAAACACGACGGTAATCCAGATCCAAAACCTAATCCAAAACCAAAACAAGGGGGTCAGTGACCATCTCTACTCTGAACACACTACTAATCCCTCACACATTAGACTGTGTCACTTTCTGCATTATTACAAGAGTCCCTATAGACGAACGCAATTAAATAGTGACAGTGTTGCACTCGTGCTTACACTTACCTGAAAGAGTTAACCTGCTGGCAGACCTGACCAATGATTGTAGATGGGAGGGTCTTGGGTTCTTTTATAGGGTGTCTCATTTCCTGGTTGCCTCATTCTGCTTTGCAAGATTCCACTCACTCACGACTGGTGTTGGTTGATAGTTTATGTTACAGCTGACAGGGAACACCATGAACTTGTAGAACAGGCAGGAGAGGGCTTCACCTATAACAGCCATCTTTCCCGTAGAGCTGGACGCGCACACAGGTACTCAGATGGCCCCAGGTCTTAAACTCAGAGTAGTACAAGTTTATGATGTCACTGCAGCGCTGGCGAGGGCCAGATAGGAGGTAGTAACAGAGTCCAGTAACAGGCCGAGGTCAGAGGGCAATAGCAGACAGCGGGGTGAAGTCCAGGCAAGGGTCAGGGGCCGGCAGAAGGCAATTGTATCAAGAGAATAGGATAAGGTCGGGGTCACAGGCAATCCAAGGTCCAGAAGCAAGCCAGGGGTCACACACGGGAAATCAACAGAGAACACTGAATAGGAGCAGGATCAGGGAACAGGAAGCCAAGCAAAGCAGGAAACTATAACTGGCAGTGAGGCTCAGTTCTCACTGCCTTAAATAGTGAGGGGAACCAATGAGCAGCAGAGTGTCAGCGAGCCCACTCCCTAATCAGCATACGCAGCACTACATACCCCTGTGCGCATGCGCGCTCGGCTGTTTAAGACAGCTGGCCGGGCAACGCAGCAGGGGAAACTAAGCATCCTGGTTGTTACCTAGGCAACCGGGACGTAGAGGGCGGAAGTGACGTCCCGGTTGTCATGGTAATGGCCGGGACGCCAGAGGCACCAGGAGACTAGCCGCGGTGGCCTGCAGTGGAGCCGAGGCTCGTAACATTTTTGTTTGGTTTGAATTCCTTTTACATTGCCTCGTTAAGGCACAGTTGGGAGGAAGGCAGCGATCAGCGGCTGATACATACGGCACTATCAAGATTGGCCGCAGGTATCTGTCCCCTTCGATGCAACGGTAACTCTTGGCCCTTCAGTGGGGAGGGTCCTTGTCCAGCTCAGTGAGGGAGGGTAAGTGAGTTTAGAGGGGGTGCAGTTTACTCTGACACCAGGTTAGGGCCGGCCAAGCAGTTGAGAGTTATGTGAAGTGTGGGTGGACTTAAGGCGGTACGACATGTCCACGCTTGGTTTTTGGGTATCAGCTGGAGCTGTCCCGCAGTGCTCTTTCTCCGCCACCAAAGTTAGTTAATAAAATGTTGACCTTTTGCCACCTTACTTATGTCTCTTTGTCTTTATTTTATATAAGTTAGTTAATGTATTTAAGGGTTTTGTGAAGGTGATGAAGGGCATACACAGTGAACTAGTTAATATTGCTAAACACAGTTACAGATGGAGAACAATTATTTCAGTCAATTGGTGGAACCTGGTTCCCCCTGAAGACGGGAGGACACACCAGATTGCATTACAATAATCTCCCTTAACTTCATTACACTTCAGTGATAATAAGGTGCGCTTAGACAGCAATCCCCAAAGTAAAAAGGATTTGCCAGATCACAAAGGAATAACACTGCCCACTCTATAATACTTCAATAGTGTTGGGACACATTTAGAAGTAAACAATGTGCCATTTCTCTAGATTAAATATACTCCATCTGTATGTCAGACAGACAATTATACAAAATCCGCTCTCCTGTTTATTACACTCCCAAACAATTCTTTTTATTTACCAATCTTCATGTGAAATTTAAATCCAAACCACCTTCACAGGACTCCGTTCACAGTCATTGAAAACTGTTAAACTGTCATTGTTTGCCACTGCCCATATTCTAAGCCCCTTTCTCACTAACTGCAGTTTTGCAGTCTCATTCCCACTCTCATTTACACATTAAACCTCCTTTGACTGCTTAACTTTTAAGCTGTAGGCAATTAAGATGCCTTCTGTATTTAGTATAAGACCATATAATCATTTATACCAGTAAGTAGTAGAAAATATTAGTTTAGACTATCCAATGTATGAAGTATAAGTCATGTAATTCAACTAAACACATATTCTAATTTACAATGATATTTTTTACTGTCCATTACAATCCTCAGTCATTATTTGTGGCTGTTTTGCTCATTTAGTTTAAAATAGTTTTTATTTTAACTGACAATTGTACTAATATGCTAATCTGTTTCAAACGTTGTAAATAACATTTCTATTTAAAAAAGGATAATACTCCTTCCTTTCTCACCTGTTCTTCTCTGTTCCCTCTCCTCTTCCTAGCAGACACTCTCTCCTGTTCTCTCCTTGCACATTTTCTGCTACTGTAGCTTGCCTTGAGACATTCTCTGTCTTGTGATATCAGCCATTGCCTCTTCTAGCCCCTATGGCTACATTTTTTTTCTTTACATGTTCATGGTCTTAATTCCCTGAATAAAAGGTTAGTCCTCAGCCTCTTCCATAAACATAAGGCTGATGTGGTAGCGCTACAGGAGACCCACTTTTCCTCTAGGACCCCCCCCTTTTTTTAGGGACTCCAGATACCCCCTGTCTTACTCGCCTAATGGTCCCTTTAAACAAAATGGTGTAGCCATTCTGTATAGCTCTAATATTACTTTCAATCTCCACAATAAATATGAAGATAAACAGGAGGTTTCTCATACTGACAAGTCAGTTAGAAGAGACACCAGTTACGTTAGTTTCCCTATATGTTCTCAACTCCAGAAATATCCCATTTTTAAGGCTGTTCTCAGGGAAGTCCAAAAACTTGATTAAGGTTCGAAAACTTAATCGTATTAGGTGATTTTAATCTAGTTTTGCACCCCCGCTTGGACAAAACCAATCCCTGGGGTGCGACAGTGATCCCTGATGCTACGGGCCCCTCCTTCTGCTTCGGTAAACTACTAGCAGAATATGATCTTTTACTGGACAGCTCTTTTGCCCAGGAGCAAGGAATTTTTCTTATTAATCACATATCCATAATACTTATTCACATATAGGTCTGATACTAACAAATGGTCCTTGCAGCAATCCAAATCTGTTTCCATCTTCTTGAACACTTGGTCGGACCAGGCTCCACTTAAATGGATTTGGTCCCCTACCCTGTTGACTTTCTCCCCTGAACCATGAACCTCCCCACTTACCTTTCCATTTCCCTTGAGGGTAAAACCACTCTGCAGGTATCCCTGGATCTATACATCATCATTAATAAGCCTGAGGACACTTCTATTTTTACATTTTGGTGTTCTCTTAAAGCGGTTATGTGGGATATAGCTCTACAGACGGGCTCTAGGCTCAAGAAAGCTATGCTTTTCTCCAGCTGGAACTTGAATCCAAACTTGCCACTCTAAAGGCCATAATAAATCTTGACCGATTTAAGGACAGAGTTGGCCAAGGTTAGACAACAACTTCAGTTGCTGCTCTTGGCCCACACCAAAGCTGCTTTATCTCGCCTTCGCCATAAGTTTTATACCACTGGCAATTAGGCAAGTCGGATACTTTCTAGCAAGCTCTGGGGCCAGCAGGCTAGAAATCGGATTCACCATCTGTTACTTGCAGATGGCTCCAAAATTTAAAATCCCAGAGTTATTGCTAATTTATTTGCTGATTACCATGTGGCCCTGGATAACCTTAAAAATGACCCAACGGCCCTGCAATCTTCATCGACTGACATCCACGACTTTCTACATCTCCCATGTCTCCCTTTCCTTGACAGTGATGCCCTACAGATCCTTAATACTCCCTGGACCCCTCTCAAGAAAATTTCCGTGATTAAACATCTCTCAAAATTTAAGGCCCCTGGCCTTGATGGGTACAGCAATGATTTGTACATGACATTTCAGAAAGACCATGTTCCCATGTTGGTCTCTTTGTATAATGCTGTTACTGATTGTGGTAGATTACCAGAGGTGATGCTTGAAGTTCAAATTATGACGATTCCCATACCTGGTAAATACGCTGCTGACTGCCATAATTACCGATCTATAGCCCTCCCTAATACTGACATAAAAATCTATGCCAAATTGGTGGCTAATAGCCTGGGTCCCCTCCTAATCTTATACACCCTGAACAGGTGTGGTTTGTACTGGAATTGCTGGCTGCCAACAATACTAGGAGGCTCCTCAGTATTATTGAATATGCTTCAAAAAACCGAGAGGAGCTATTGGTGCTTTCTCTGGATGCAGAGAAGGCATTCAACAGACTTCACTGAGAATTTATGTGACAGGTCCTGCTTAAGTTTTGCTTCGCTGGTAATATCCTCAAAGCTATCCTAAACCTCTACTGTGGCCTAACCACCAAAGTTTTCAGTAATGGCTTTCTCTCGGACAAATTTAGTATTTTAAATGGTACATCTGCATTGCTCTGCGGATTGTAGGGCTTTAAACTTCCTGGGAACCAGCCACAGTCTTTGCCTCTTTGTCGATGATGTCCTCCTTTTTGTGTCCAACCTGGAGACTTCACTAGCTCAACTATATCTTTTTTTGAATCGATATGGCCAAGCTTCTTATTATAACTCAATACTGCCACACCCGAAGCCCTCCCCATTAATATTCCACTAGACTCCTTGGCCTGCTTTAAACTGTGCTTTAAATATGCTTGGAAAGTCAGCTCTATTTCCTACCTGGGGATTCATATCCCCTCAACAACCTCCAATGAGTTTGGAGCAAATTAATAAATGATCTTGTTAATTGCCCAACTCATTAGACTTTCTACCACTTAGGTGGGATACTAGGTCTCCTAGTTGGGTAGAGTGGAAGTGTTCATGATGATGTTGCTTCCTAAACTTATGTACCTTTTCCAAACAATTTCCTACCTTCTCCCAAAGAGGTTTATGTCCACTCTACATTTACTTATGTGTCTAGAGGGGCAAACCTTCATGATTGTCTTTTATTGTCTTCATGATTGTCTTTTAGCTCTACCCAAATGGCAGGGGGTTCTGTGTCTCCCGAACTTACTCAAGTACCAGGAAGCATGTATCCTCTCGCAGATCAGAGACTGGGCACTTCTGACCCACTGTAAGCCATGGGTCGATTTGCAACTGGCTCTATATCCCTCTTTCCCTATTGCGGATTTCATATGGCTTCCTGACTTGATGAGACCACATTCTCCTACTCTCTCATCCTCTACCCTAGATGTCTTCTCTTGTGCATATATTTGATGTTGGGGATCTCCACTCCGTTGTTCAACTGCAGGACAGCCATTGCCTTCCCTCAAAGGATTTTTATAAGTATCTATGATTGCAGCATTGAATCGCTGATCTTCTCTGTCACAAGTATGCTCTTGGCTTACCTCTGCTTGATATTTGCTAAATTGACTAGGGGCAATACTAGAGGGGGAATTACATTTTGGTGCCAACAGTTGCTTTGCCTCTACCTTATACCCAAGCATATGTCTCAGTGCAAATGGGAGACCTCAATATAACTCTCAATATCTCCCAAGTCCAATGGGACTCCATTTATTGTAACAATCATAAAATGTCTACATATGTCAATCATGCAGAAATGCTTTTGAAACTTCTATATAGGACTTACCTTACCCCAGCTCGCCTGCAAATGATATGGCCTACCCACTCAAAGTCTTGTTGGCGTAATTGTGATAATGTAGGTGACATCTTTCATGTGTTCTGGACATGTCCAGTTATTCAGCAGCTTTGGATAGAGGGTTTTGACCTAGCGGGGAAGCTACAGTCTCCTTAGCCCCGTCTCCACTTGTTGCCCTTTACCCGGACCAGCTTCCATGCCATCATATCTGGGTATATATCCTTATAGTTGCCAGAGCGGTGATTTGGAGAGGGGTTTTTCCAGTATTGGAAAAACCCTTCTCCTATCACTATACATAAAATATTTACAAATATACAATGTTGTTTTGAAATGGAGACATCTGGTGTCCCTTATTCCATGCCTGTCTCTTCCCCTATGGTTAAATGTATGGCCTGGCATGAGTTGTGAAGATTCTATGCTCCTGCGCTCTTCAAGTACTATTGACCCATCGCGTTCTAGCTCCTTCGCCTTGTCTCAAGACACTTAAGTGCATTTTTGTGATATAGTTTTGTATATGTTATATTTGGATTCCATGGATTCCTCATGAACTTGACTATTTGAACTTGACATTGTGAATTGTTATATCTGCCTCCCACTATGTACCTCCCCCATCCTTCCTTTATCTTTTTTTTTGTACCCCTTCCTTTTTACTATAAAATGTTCTAATAAGAATTAATAAGGAAAAAAGGATAATAACTATTTTTTGTCCTCATCACATAACATTGAAATAACTAAAATAAAGATTTAGTTTTATTTTCCTAGATTTTTAGAATGTTTTTTATCTTTCTGTAGTACATTTTTTTATAAACATTTTTCCATTAATTGAAGCTAGTTGGAAATATAACTGTGATATGAGATAACATACATACAGTTGTGGTCAACATTATCGGTATCATCATTAAAAGGAATGTAGTGAAACAGCTTAGGAATAAAGGGATAGGGATAAAACAATAACAATTTTAAGAAGCAATGGTAGGAAAAACTATAAATATTGTAAGATTGCCATGACACAGTTATTGGCACCCTTTGAGCAATTCAAATTAATTTGAAAAAAAGAGCTAGATTAAACTCAAGTGTCATAAATTAGAAAGTTACCTGTGATAACTTGTCAGTGCTCACATGACTTGACATAACCATTGAATTATAGCTTTAATGTTTAAAAAGAAAACTTTTTATTCCCTGCTCCTTTGTCAAAACATCAAGGGGGTAAACCGGCGATTTGAGCCCCCAAGTCGCCATATGTATTAAGTAGAGATTTTTAGTCTGATCTTGAAAATCTCTGTTCATCTCTCGTGATTTATGGCGATTTCAAACTCACCCGTGTTTAGCAAATTCGCCAGTGTTTAGCTCGAAATCACCATTTCCAAACCAATACTGATTTCTGATTGGTTGCAAGTTTTACATGCAAAACTCTGGTGATTTTAGGCTCACTAACATATTTTTTTAAAAAATGTGTGGGATGCCCTGTCCAAGCATTATTAACCCTAGCGCTGCCAGCCTACTGCTGGTTGCGCAAATATCGGGAAAAAAATTGTGTTGGGTCCCCCAATTTCCATGCAACCAGCACTAGGCAAACCAGCCACCAGGATGGGTGGCACTATAGCAGAGGAACACGCAGCAGGGGATCCTGCCATAATGACAACCAACCCCATTCTGTTTAGCACTGGGCAGGATTCCCTAGGGAGTGGGGTCCTCAAAAAACGTTTGGGCCCCCCTCTAGGAACGCCTAGCCCAGTGCACTAGGACTCTTCCTACACCCTTGGGGCGGTGGGTGTAGGGTAATATTAGCGACAAAAAAAGTTAAATAAATAAATAAAACACCATTTTTAGTTGTGGAACTACAACTCCAAGCCAGCCCGGGCTGCCATTAAGAATGTGGGCATGCT
The DNA here is from genome assembly GCF_038048845.1 of Mixophyes fleayi. Taxonomy (NCBI): domain Eukaryota; kingdom Metazoa; phylum Chordata; class Amphibia; order Anura; family Limnodynastidae; genus Mixophyes; species Mixophyes fleayi. Next base: position 80,641,354 of record NC_134406.1, on the reverse strand, counting down.
GGTGCTTGTAGAACTACAAACATTAGAATACCCATGGCAGCCAGGGCATGCTGACACTTGGACAGCCACAAGTACTAACATGCCCTGACACTCATGCCTTGCTGTGACCTGTAGTTCCACACAAAAAGTTAAATAAACCACCACTCCCTCATTCTAAACACATTACTTTAATTTAAAAAAACAAAGATAACAAACAAAACCCTCTTTATTACCACATTATTTTATTAAAAATAAAAAAGTCCCAAATACTCACCAATGGGAAGTCTTCCTCTCTTCCCAGGAGCTTGCAATCCAAATTGTCTAGTAAGCCATGTCCAAATATATTGTAATTCCAAATAAGGTCCATGAAGATGCCCAAAAATAATTTGTAAATCCACAAAATCCATGCTTTTGTATAAAACATTCAAAAAATGTTAATATTATACAGGCGACGAGACCTACGGCAGGCAGTGTAACAGCAATGTGTTTCATCCTCTCGCATCTAAAAAGCAGCAAGTTGTATCTGGCGATTTTGAAAGCAAACTCAGGCGTTTGCTAAATCGCGGCTCCATACATTTGGCTACTTATATAACTAGACTGGAAAAAAGTCAGGACCACGATTCGTAGCAATTTTGAGAACTGCGATTTTGAAAGAAATAGAACTCCGGCGATTTTACATCAAATCGCCGTTTAATACATTGGCGAGTTTAAACTCGCTCAAGAAAATCGCAAACAAAGGACCTCTAAAGGGTACAAGGCCATCTCCAAAGACCTTGGCACCCCAGTTTGAACAGTGCGCAATGTTAAGAGGTTAGTTACTCATGGCGCTGTGAAGTACCTCCCTGGATGTGGTGGAAAGAGGAAAATCGATGAGAGAACTCTTTGAAGGTTGGTATGAACTGTGTAAAAAATGCCACGTAAAACATCCAAAGAGCTGAAAGCTGACCTGGAACACTCTGGACTGATGATTAAACCCTTACCATGTGCCACACATTAAACCAAGGGCTATATGAAAGAAGGCCAATGAGGACCTCACTGCTGAAAAAAAGATAAAAAGGAATGACTGATCTTTTCCAAAACGTACCGAGACAAACCACAATCCTTCTGGGCAATAATTATTTGGACAGGCAAAAACAAAATAGAGCTCTTTGTCAATGTAGACCAGCAATTTGTTTATTGGCAACAAAATTAAGCTTTTAAGGAGGATAACACTCTACTATGGTTAAACATGGTGGAGGATCCATAATGTTGTGGGGCTGCTTTGCTGCCTCTGGTACTGGAGGCCTTGACTGTACCGAAGGAATTATGAAATCAGATTACCAAGTCATTTTGGAGAGAAATGTGCTGCCCAGTGTAACAAAACTAGGTTTAGCTTGAAGAACATGGGTCCTCCAGCACAATCAAGACCTAAAACACACATACAAAAGCACAAACGAAATGTTTGTGAAGGAAAAAATGGACGGTTTTAAACTGGCCAGCAATGAGTCCTGATCTCAATCCAATAGAAAATCTTTGGAGAGAGCTGACATCTGCCATTGAAAATAAGGAATCCTGCAAACATTCATGAGTTTCAAAAAATTGCAATGGAAAAGTGGTAGAAACTACCAGTAAACAGGTGCAAGAGCTTATAGATAGCTACAAGAAAAGATTGGAGGCAGTCATGGTGTGTAAGCAAATATTAAGGAAGGCTGCCTTTAATACTGTCCAAGTCATATTTTATATTTCGGCTTTGACATTGCTACATGTAATCTGGAAAAGAAAGTTTTCTGGGTTCATAACGTTGGACATCCAATTAAAATATTCTGATGATACGAAGTTGGTACATTTCTATTTATTTATGAAGATATTTACAGGTTATACAAAGATTCAAAGGTGCTAATAACGTGGACCAGAACTGTATACAGTATTAAAACAATCAAACATAACAATATGGAGTCAGGTACACAATAAGAAAACTCAACTAGAAGTTGTCAAGACCAAAACAATACTTTAAAACAATATTAAATGTAATAGTAATTAAGAAAAAGTGTAATAAATCTTTATAGCTATGCTGACAAATATCTTGGTTTAATTACCTATAATATGTTGACTGCATCTTTCATCTTTTAATAAAAATATAGTTCAAATATTGCATCCAATGCAAATGTCACCATATTCTAAGATCTTTCCCCCATAACACCTAATTTCTTGTGACACTTTAATTCCAAAACACTGGTTGGGAACGACAGCTTTAAAATTTACAGAGCTGTGTATGTAGGGATAAAAATGTGGAATGTGACTTCTTATGTGTGTTTTAAACCTGGAATAGTATTTCCATTTGTTTGTTGTTGTTTATTTTAACAAACGTTTGGAACATTCTATAAACCAATCCTTCTTACTGAAATGTGGCAAACGATAAATAATGAGGTTTGAGTAAATGGCACATATTAATACATAATTTCAAATTCAGTACATTGATGTGCTTTTTTTCCACGTTAATTACACATAGCTAAAATATCTACTCTCTTATTACAGGATGGGTTCTTTTTATGCCCCTGGATTGATAGGAATAAATGTCCTCAGGTTGCTGACATCTATGTACTTCCAATGCTGGGCAGTTATGAGCAGTAATGTTCCTCACGAACGTGTCTTCAAAGCATCTAAATCAAATAATTTCTATATGGGACTTCTTCTGCTCATTCTTTTCTTGAGTCTTTTGCCAGTGGCCTACACAATAATGTCTCTTCCACCATCATTTGACTGTGGACCATTCAGGTATGACATTAAAAATCCTAAGTATGTTCACAATAATATACTGCTTGAACTATAAATTTGATCTATAACACATTTATTTTCGAAACAAGAGTTATGTTTTGCTAAGTTAATTTAATAAATAATTACATACAAGTGGTAAGTTAAGCCCACTAGAACACAGATCATTCTGCCAAGCCCTTTCCTATTTTTTGCAATTAGACAATGAGGGTTCATCTACAGTGAGTAACTGGTACTCTAGGAATATATATTAGCTGTATTCCCTGACATATAAAGCTGCCCACATGGTGTAGATCCAGTATCATGACCCAAGTATCAAGCAAACTGAGCAGTGTCCTATTAGGCCACACATGTGGCTGACAAAATTGAAGTGATATGTTAGTTTGGCATTCATCACATGAGGCCAAACTAGTGTTGTCATTGACCTACCAGTTTATCTGGCAGTCCTGATTGACATCTTATGTGTCCCCTCTTAGGTGCTTATTTGGATTACTGGTTTGGTCTAAAGTGAACATAAATTAGCCATCCAAGTAACTGCATATATGGTCATTTTTGGATGTTTGTTTGCAGCCGCCAGTTTTCATTTTGTAATACATTTTCAGTACATTAGTAATACGTCTTTTTGAAATATCACACTTTGAGAATCGAGTGAAGCTCCAGATGGTGTATTTTAAGAATTTAATTCTGGTAAACAATAGCAGGTCATTGTGGATAATATTATTCACCCTTGATATAAAGATGCCACCCCCAGGTCTTAGATTTCCCCTTGTCTTAGACTGACTGGGTATTGAAGCTCAAACTGAAATTTTTTTGTGAAAGGCAAATGCATTCCAAACGAAAATATGTAAAGCACATTGGTGGACATTTAGAATTGGACAAAAGCTCAGTTTTCTAGAGTAAAATGCTCACCTCATCAGGTGGCGTATCTGTTTGCGGGTGCTTGACACCTGGAGCAACAATTCATGCTGATGCTGACAATGATAAAGTTGATAATGATTAATTGTGTCTCAAGTAAGCCACTGCATAAGCCTAATCATAATCATGATATACTTAAAGCAGATCTGGATGCTCTTTATATGTATCTTCATGTGGACGCGTTTACCTCTTTACTTTAAATTTTAAATTATGTGGAACTCAAAGTAAACACTTAAATGTGTTTTCTTGCAACACTCATTTTATGTATATGGATTGCAAATGTATCGAACTCTGAATGAGCCTCATTGTGTTAAATTATTGGATTTTTACAATATTGGTAAGTGGTAATTCATTACTATGTTTTTTCTGCATATGCAAAGCAATTTTTTTGTGCTTCTAGTGGGAAGAAGAGGATGTTTGATGTTATCCAGGAAACTATGCAGAGTGACTTCCCACCGTTCGTTGCCAAAATTCTCAGTTCAATAGCAAATCCTGGACTGATTATACCAGCTGTTCTTCTTATGATGTAAGTTATTGTTTTGTTTATAAGGATAATTATGATCAATCATTTTTCTTTCCATGAAATGATCTACATATGAATAGTGTGCTTGTCTTCAATAGAGGTCACCCTATTCACACCATAAAACATCTTGATTTGCAAGGGCCTAGACGGTAAACCCACACTGAAGTGTATGCCTCAGGAGATGCCTTTGCAAACTAGAGTGCACCTTGGTTGTGCAGGAAGCCAGAAAACTCTTTACAGGTGTACTGTAGAAGAGTGTAAACATCATATCAAAGTCCAAGCTTCTACCACTTTAGTGCCACCACTTTCAGTCAAATAAAGTTTTCCATTGAAGTGCAAAAGACACTCCATTAAAAATGCAGTTTGATACACGAAATCTGCTAGCTCTGAGCTGAGGCACAATTCAAGTTGTATTTTGGAGTGGAAATTAGTGTGTGTTCCTCTGCATTGCATTTAACAACCTTAAAAATTAGGCATCTCTACCCCTTTATTCATTACAATAAACTCAATAGGAAAAGCAAATCTCATTTCTGCATTGCTCCACCAAATAAAGTGCACCAGAGGGCCTACTCCGTACTTCACTAAGAATGCCTCACTCCACACAATTCTTCCCCTCTCCCTTTGCTGCCCCTCCAGAAATATTGCACTGGAAATCTAGGAGCACTTGAGCAAATCGAGACTCACAAAGGGCTTTTGTTTTGCAGACAGGCCCGGCGCTCTCATTAGGCAAGGTTAGGCACTTGCCTAGGGCGCCGGGCTCTGGAGGGCGCCACAAATTAAAAATTTCTTTAAAAAACTGTGCGGCGACCGCTGACCATACCTTTCACGGCCGCCGCACAGCTTCAGATACATCCACAGGGAGGGGGGAGGGACTATTGATCATCACCACCGCCACCTCTCTGCTCCGTCTCCTCCCCTCCACTCACTGACTGTCAGGCCGTGACATCATCATCACGGCCCGACAGTGTCAGTGAGTGGAGGGGAGCAGAGGGAGCAGAGAGGAGGCAAGTTAAGGTAAGAAAAGACGGGAGGGGGGGGCGCCGATTTTGAAAATGGGGCGGGGGGCGCCGATTTTGAAAATGTGCCTAGGGCGCCAAGGACCCTAGCACTGGCCCTGTTTGCAGAGCAGACTTTTTCTGCTTCAAAAAACCCAATGACAGATTACTTTCCATTATTGAATATTTTTAAAGTGAGTAATCTGTGACAAGTGGATGGAGCTTGTAACTTGAGAATTTACTAATCATATAAGACTTAAGCTAGCAACAATATCCTGCCAAAAAATGAACATATAACTAAAACAAGCAGCAATCCCAACAACATAAACGTAATAAATATAACAGATAAAACAGGAAATTTGCAACATGAATGAGCCTATACCAAAGGGAATAATTACTATTGAAAACTCATGGAATTAAAATAATTGGCAATCATTCAAAGGTGTGTTCTCATTTTTTAGTGTCTTCATATATTACATTTCTACACACATCCCTGCAGATTTTACTAAATACATTACTGCATAACAACATTTATGGGTTGCGTCTGTGTTTGACATTGGTGGCTTTATATCACCACATAGAGTTGTGTATTCTCATTAGGGATGTTCACTGACCCCCGTGTTTTGGTTTTGGTTTTGGTAAAACCACCCTCACGTGTATTTGGTTTTGGTTTTAGATCTGTTTATTTTTTAAATGCTAAAACTAGAATCACACAATTTGGCTTTTTTTTTTGTTCCTACATTATTATTAACCTCAATAACATTAATTTCCAGTCAGTTCCAGTCAATTTTTGTCAAGTGACAAGAACACTGCTACCCCTTCCTATTTCTGTGTGAGCAATGGCACTGAGCAATGTCACTGGAGAATGGAGAGTGACAAGAACACTGCGACCCCTGTTTCTGTGTGAGCAATTGCGCTGGATCTCACAGGGAGGGAGGTACTTATGGAATCCAAAACCCGCGAGATCCAACAACCAATGATGACTTTTTACCTCAGTTTAGATCCGAGGAAGTGCGAAAGTACCGAGCTGGCTCAGCTCGGTACTTGGATTGGTGATGTTCGCAGGGGTTTGATTTTCAAAAAACCGAGCCTGAGCACCTCTAATTCTCATTGACCTTTCATATAGCAATTATGTTCAGTGCGAAGAACACAATACAGCTAAGTGATGAGTAGGGAAAATAAAAATAAACAAGTCTGATTACATAGATGCATGACTGAAATGCACAAATAGAAGCCAGTAAGGTAAGGCATGTTAGGGTACGGCATGTACAAAAATAATAGATGAGAGAAAATCGGAAGGTAGAAATCTCTTTTAAAACCAGTTTACATATATGGCGTTAACAGTTTTTCAACATAGGCTGCTTGCCCCTTCCACAGTGCATTCCTAAAAATATGATCACTGGCTAGACTAGTCATAATTATTCTGGATGGTACTGTTGACCATAGGAGCCAACTTTTTCAAATGTCTAAGGGTGCTTACATTACATCCCCCATATATGACTAAAATGCCATGCATAGATGCTTGTGGCAGGGGCAGCACAAATATTAGGGACGGAGGGGGGCGCACAAGCACCCACAGAGCTGACTCCTAGGCTGATGGCCTACAGTTTCCTAGTTAGGATTCTAAAGCAAATTATATATATATTGATATAGTATATTAGGTTTTGTAATCTTTGATTAATATCTTCTTTCCTTGTAATATATTAAAAGTGACCACTTTTAAAAAAAATATTACTTTGCTGTAGTAAAGCTACTATAAGTTTTCAATTTCACAGCAATTGTCCTTAAAGTATGGCAATTGCTTACAGTTGTTATCAGACTAGATGCTGTTTTTAAAAGTATAATGGAAGCGTATTGTGGACATTAACAAAATAATAAGATTAAAACATGATTTATAGTTGAATTGTTACACATTTATTGTGCCAAAACAGATCCTCGGTATTCACCTTATATGGCATGGTAATCTATCCTTTGTGTAGTCTATCCTTTGTGTTCCTACTCACAGCTTAAAGGGTAACTCCACTCCAAAATAATGTAATCAAATTAAAACCAATGGGCTGGATACTACACTGTATTGCAATAAATTCTAATACTTAAAATAGATCTTCTGCCTCGAATTGCCTCTTGAAAAATAAAGGAATGCACTGTTACTGCTGTTTGACAGCTAGGTTTTTAAACACTGACCTTCCTTAGCAGCATTTGTAACTATGGAAGCAATTCATGCAGTTCATAGTGTGTTTTTATCATTGCAGATGTTGCTAAGGAAGGTCAATTATTCACAACCATAAACCAAAGATATATGCAACAGTATATTCTAAAGTAATCAAAAGGCCACTTCTATCAGATATTTTATTTCAGGTATTAGGAGTTACACCAATGAGTTGCAGTAGTCTGTATAGCGCCATCATTTTGAGTAATGTTACCTTTTAAGTTAAGATGAAACCCTTAGGATAAATTTAGACCTAGACCTGATCTAGAGCAGTGACTCTCATCCCTTATCTTTTTAGCTATGGCCCCAAGTGTGCAATTTTTCTATAATGACAAAACAGGTAGTTCCCAGTAATTTTTCTATAATGCCAAAACAGGTAGTTCCCAGTAAAATGGATTTCATATCTCACAATCAGGGACCTCAAAAACATATTCTGGGACTACATTTGGGGTTGCTCACCTCTGATCTAATGGATAAACTACAACAATGGAACAATCAAACTATCATATTATTATTATTATAATTATCATCATCATCTATTTATATAGTGCCACTAATTCTGCAGCGCTGTACAGAGAACACACTCATATTAGTCCCTGCCCCATTGGAGTTTACAGTCTAAATTTCCTAACATACACATACAAACACACAGACAGAAAGAGAGACTAGGGTCAATTTAATAGCAGCCAATTAACCTACCAGTAGGTTTTTGGAGTGTGGGAGGAAACCCACTCAAACATAGGGAAAGTATACAAACTCCACACAGATAAGGCCATGGTCGGCAATCAAACTCATGGCCCCAGTGTTGTGAGGCAGAAGTGCTAACCACTAAGCCACCATGCTGCCCATATTTCCATATTTTATAATTTTCATTATTTCATAATTATTATTTTGACTTGTAAGGTGCCAAATTGTTTTGTACCAGACAGTGAGGAAAACAGAACATACATAAAATTGGTACATATAAGGTAAAGCAGAAGTGAAAATAAAGAATTGGTAGGGCTTCGTTCATGAAATAGTTTACAATTTAGTTATGAGAGAGTTTACAATCACTTTGGCTATTTCACTGTGTGCAAAAATAAATAAAAAATGTGCAAAATAAATCAAGGCTATTGCAAACAGATCTACATCCATACTTACGTTCCACTGGGAAGCATTATTTTTGCTCCAGTTAACGTCCAATAATCACTATAACACATAATGTATATTTATGAACACAATGTTCTGTTTATTAATGTGCTGTTAACCTCGCTGTACAATGTTTCTTCCAGATTAGCAATTTATTACCTCAATGCTGTTTCAAAAGCTTATCAACAAGCAAACATAGATTTGAAGAAGAAAATGCAGATGGTAAGCTTTCATTTTATTAACTAGTAGAAACCTAATTCAAAACGTGAGACGTTTATTCTACTTCAACATGGAGAATGAAAGCAATTTGAAAAGGCAAAAAAATCTGCTTTAGATTTTTTTCTCCAATTGGGAAATTAGTCAAGCAGTTGTTATTTTATGGTACATTACCCAGGTCTGCCAAAGTCAATTATGTTAAAATATTTAGCATGTACCTAATTTAGATGTAATAGATTTTCACATGAAGTTAATAAGAAAAGATCTTAACATCTACTAGTCATGGAGCTGAGCCATAATACAGTTATCTTTATAGTGACATGGAGATTTTACTGTGTTTTCCTTGCCCAGCAAAGGGAAGAAGAGAAAAATAAACGGAATAACAACACTCAGACTAATTCCATTATGAGAGACCTGGAAGAACTACTGCCTCCTAATGTAAGGAATGCACTCAGGCTTCAGACTGCTGAAACAGGTATGAAAACATAAGCATTCATTTTGTTTAACTTCATTATTATAGTAGGTTGGTTTTTGGTTGGTGAGTTGGGGTTTGAGGAAGTTAGAAAAGGGCAGTGGCTCATAAGATGATTACTTCATGGGGGAATCCACCAGCCTATCATCATATGCTAAGAGTTTGGGAAATCTTTCGTTTATTTGGTTTTCACATATAATAAATCCAATTAAGCTTGCGAGCAGGGTCTTCTTACCTCATTGCCTCATTGTATTACCCAGTATTGTATACTATAATGTTTGTCCCCAATTGTAAAGCACTATGGAATTTGCTGGCGCAAATTCAATAACTAAATGTTATTGATGATGATGTTGATGGTGATGGTGATGATGATGATGGATGATGAATTTATCGTTTAAGAAAAATGTTCATTCTTCTTCAAAGGAAAGTTAATTAGACCAGTTAAAATAATTGACACATATGTCTGTTATAGTGGAGCACATGTGTTGCAAACTAAAGCCAATAACAGTAACAGCTAACACCCCAAAATGTCTATTGTATAGCATATAGTTATGTTTAACCATAGCTATCATATGATCATTCTGAATGAAATAGAAATCCCAGAATCTGGAATACAAATTCAAATACAAACACAATTGTTGTTTAATAATATCCATCTGAAGCTTTACATGTTCTTGTGTATATGGCTAATAGCTGGTTTGCACATCCTTCAGAAGTTTTGGTTAACGCTTGCATTACACCACTTTACATAATAATCGTTTGCAATTTGGTATATAAGAACCACAAACATATTTTTACTCTTCCTATGGCTGGGCACTCTGTACCACAATTAATGTCCCTTTTCTATTTCCTAAGAGAGTCAGTCTAACCCTGCACAGAGAAACATAATGCCAGGTTCCGGAGCAACCTCACCAAGCAACAATGCACCACGCTTTATAAGAAGAGAAGGTTCAGTAATGCCAACGCCGCATATTGCCGTCACAAGTCCACCTGTGCCAAGACCCATGGGGCCACATATGGGAGGATCGCCACGCTTCCCTCACCCACACCCAAGACATTAAAATGACTGGTACTCATAAAGAAACCTTAATCTTTTTGTCTTCCATTGATATTTTTAAACAGGTTTATTTGTTAGGTAATTACATTGTGTCCAGCTTCAGTCTTATATGTAGAGCACAATATTCTCTTTCAGAAGCTCAGGGTTATACACATGTACAGATCTTGAAATTATATAGGTTTTGGTACATAAGGTAAGTGTAATGATTAAGGGCATTATTATTATTAAACATTCATTAACATTGCTGAAAGTAAAATAACATGAAGAGGAGTTTCCCAAATAGTGCAGTATCTCCGGGTATTAAGTTAAATCAATATAATTTTTTTTACAAACAATAATATGGATGTCAGCCTTAATGTTTTTTTCTCGTCAGAGAAACTGCATATTATGTTCCACATTACGCCATCACTTTTTGTGGGAAGAGTATATAAAATCAAGTTCTTAGTTGTTTTTGAAGTTACAGTTAGTACTCTCCCACTCTCCTTTCACTGTTATCCCTGTTGTCCCGGTGGAATATTTGCTAATTCAGCTCTGAGTGAACCTGTGTAAAGGGAGAGATAACTAGTTGCATCCATTGGTTAAGTCAATACAGTTATGAATCCATTTCAGACAAGGTGTACCTACCCGATACAAAGCCGTAACAGACTTTTTCAGGTGATCACCTTGTTAGCACCAAACATAAATACTAATCAGCCTGCATAATAAGAGCAGTTGATTAAATCTACTCAATGTAGAGATAAAACAGTCAAGGGCTATATAGCGGAGGTGAATTTCCAATGGTGGATATACTGACACTTATCTTATCAACACCAAAATAATGACAGGGTAAATATAAAAAAAAACCTATATATATATATATATATATATATATATATATATATACATATACGTATATATAAAGAAAAAAGAGAGAACATAGCACCTGGTGTAGTATTTCGTGAAATAATCCCAGAAAATAAAGATATTGTCTGTGCGTAGAGGAGCTTGAATAGTGTCTCATTATTATGGTCCCACACCTCCACTCAGGTGTCTTCCACGGCTCCAAGAATCATATGGAGAGATATGGAAACCAATAATTGTGTAATACTGTTTATTTACAAATAGCCGTTAACACCCAACACACCCGGTGAATGTGCCTAAGTGTACCAGATAGGAATAGGCGTATCTGTATATATCCTGGATCTCACAATGCATCTCTGTATTCTTGATGCTTCAAACAGGAAAAATAAACCATATAGTGTAGTATTTTGGTTCAAAAACAAACTGTAATCCAAGCAACAGTTAATGAACTCACAAAAAAATAAAAATCATAGGCTTATCTGAGATCATCCAAAGGCTGTGTCCTCTCATTGTTGACAATCACAATTGTGACCAGGTATGGGACAATAATACTGATACACTATTCAAGTTCTTTCATTTGGTACACACAGACATGAAATACTACACCATCAGGCGCCTTGTGTTCTCACTTTTTTCTTTGTAGATATATTCCTGGACCTACCATCTGGTTCATTGCAACATGGCTGTTACTTGTAATTAAGAGATTGTTTGAAAGTGGCTTGATACAAGAGTATTCTATAAGACTGGTTCTTGAGATAAGCGCCATTATATATATATATATATATATATATATATATATATATATATATATATATACTAAATAAATAAATATATATACTAAATAAGCAATATGGAAGTAATTACAAACTCTTTCAGTAAAATACATTTATAGTATGCGCTGAAATCAAACTTAGAAAAAACAAAATTGCTGAAGAATAATGCTCTTTGCTCAGAATATATGTTATTCAACATTTAGAGTAAAGCATATACAAATTGGATTTGCCTTTAATCTTGTTGCACCCAAGCTTTACCCAGAACAAATGAAATTACAGTCTTGGGGCTGAGTTGGATTGCAAGAGATATGAAGCATGTAGCGCCTAGATTTATAATACAGCTGAGGTATATGTATGTTGCCTATCAACAAAAAATAGACTAAAACGAAGTTGTACTAAAAATAAATAGACGTAAATAGACTAAGAATGAGTACCAATCGAATCAGTGATTAAATAATCTGCACTAAAAAGAATGCTGGCAGTTATGATGCTGGCATGCTGAGTTTATTTATAAATGCAACAATGGTTATTATTCTAAGTATCATTACAATAATACAAATTGTTCATTTCTATGTATTTACTTTTACAGATCATAAAATACAAGCTCTATATGTAGTAATTGTTCAATACATTCTGGCAGCTTTTCAAATTCAATTACAGCCCATCTGTTGTAATGTATTTTGTCTACAAATTGATTATCTGTATCCATACCAGAGATCACAGAAAAATATGTAACATTGGAAATAACGTCATTTGTTTCATTAAAGACCTGTTGTTTTCAGTGAGTACTTGTGTCCCTAATCTTTTGTTTTTTCAGAAAGCTAAATGAATAAAACTTAATGCAACACTCTAAGGGGAAGATTTACTAAAGTGCGGTTTAGCATTGACTTATTAATTATGAGTGCAATATTAATTAATTAGGCAGCCAATATTAATGTATTATTTTAAAAAGGAGCTAATATAAATTTATTATTTTATAATGGGGCAATATCAGCTATCAGCTATAGTTCAAATTTACCACAAATGGGACTTATCTTCATGTAAATAATAATAAATGTTTCACTTGCAAATTTTTGACAGAATTGTTATATCTCTTTCAATATATTTATTATTCTCTCAACGAAATCCTAACCATAGTATGCCAAAGGCAAAACTTTCTTTATATATTATTCTTTCATCCAGAGTATAATAAATCTTCATTACAGCATTCAGGGGTGGATGCATAATCTTTATCTTGATACCCTCCCAAACAGAAACCTTTGTCACAGTAGTCCCAAAAATGAGTGGCACCTACTTGTGCATGAAGAGGCGTGACGGCGGAGGGAAGGGATATTCTGACATAGGTCAAGTACAATAAGGATGTGTTTGTGGAACTGACACAGACCTGAACACAGACGTAGATACACTTTTTGCAGCAGAAGAGGCTGGCACTATTTCCCTCTGATGATAATGATTACCAGCAATAGCTAACCGCTTCTGATTGGCTCATTGTGATTTCGCCTGGGTGTTTTCTTCATTGATCATGCATATATTTTACATGTGTCTACAAAAAAAAATGTAGCTTCATGTGTACGTTACTTTTTTTTCGTTTTTAAGATGTAGATTATGGCCGATTTGTACACAACTTCACTCCAGGCGTTTTTTCTTGACTAACAACACCATTAAGGTTTTATCAAAAGCAAAAAAAAATTGTTGCTCAGGTTGCACACAAAGTATTTTGTCATTCATAAAATCACATGAAGTTTTTTTTCCATTTTTTGAATTTTCTAACATTATTTTGTATTGGGAGTCTATTGTCAAAGGATTTATTGTAATTGCTTAAAGGAGTATTTGTTAAAACAACTGTCACACACAAACACTTATGTTTTATGTAAATGGGTAGAATATAAAACATAATTCTTGTGGTCTGATTTTTGACGTAAGAAGAATTAAGTGGAGACCTACTAAATATACCTGGCACACAGCTGGCAGAGTACCACAAGAGTGCCCATGCTGCACATAAGGGAAAGCCTTCTGCAGAACAGGAAGGAAGCTTAGATAATATGCATGGTGAAGGACAGTCATGTTTACCAGAAGGTGTCTTAAGAGTTGTACAATAATTAATTCACTTTTCATGTCTTCACCTTCCACTGTCTCTCCTCAATTCAACAGAACCCCACCATCGGTAGCCACAAAAGAATTCCAATACGACTGCTGTAATATTGGTGGCTGATAATGTTTCTGACTTACAGTATCTACAGCTGTTATTCGGCTACCATATGTATCAATTATTCCCCACATCTCTTAGATTGCAATTTTACTTGGACAGGGACATCTTAACCTTCTGCTTTATGTCATTGGATGTAATTTGTTTGGATGATGATCCCATCAATGTACAGTGATGTGTAATATGTTGACACATTATAAACCAAGGATAGTAATCCACAGGGAAGGCATCTGCACAAACGCAGAGGAAAAAGATTCTTCATCATAAGAAGCTGCAGAGTGCAGCTTTGGGGAGGTTTTGTTTACTTAAACCTCACTCGCAGTAGCTACTTCATCTGGAAATAGGACTGTTTTGTAGGAAAAGACAGCACCACAGAACTGGCAAACCAAAATTTTAGTCTCATAGGCAAAATCAGTTGTGTTTGGTGCAATTGTGTTATTTTATATCATCTACATATTGAGACAGACAGTGGTGATGTGGGCAAGGAATAGGAGACCTTTCTGGAACTTCAACTTTGTCACACAGATGTGAGTCTGTTGTCAGCACAGTTGCTTCTGTGCCTAGTGACTCATAAGTTGATGAAACAGGCATAGGCATTAGCAATGCAGACAACATTCCTATTAGCCCTGGCACTGTCTCTGGTGTTGGTAAAGTGGATAAAGCTCTGGTCCCCTGACATTAACTCCTCAGCATGTACAGATGCATGTAGTTCTCAGGCCGACTTGCTCCAAAGTGTGAGCATGGAGTATCCAGGCACCACCTACTACCTCATGGCAGGGCAATTGGTCTTTGATATTACCTCATCTGCAATGACCCATTGCATCAGGAAGCCCCCTAGAAATGAGTGGCCCTCTGGTACATTTGCACAGGATGCACTCAACCATACTATTGAGTCCTGAGAGAGGGTGATGACTTTACTATTGTATTGGAACCTCCCTTACTTCGTCAATCACATTTTTGTTTCTTCATTCTTTTTTGAACGATTGAGTGTGTGGCTTCAATAGCATTCCTTACAGCTACAATTTTACCCCTGCTAATCTCATCTCTTCCTATCCCTATCAGTCAATATGTCATCACTATTACTATTACACAACAATGACTTCTCACCAGAAACACAAGGACTAATGTTAAGGCTAGCTGATCCATCATTGCTATCATCACTGTATTGAGGGGGATGCAGAAGCAGTAAGTTCTGTGGCTATAAGGGGAGGATCACAATTATAATATTCAAAATCATTCATTAGCTCTTCAGAATTGGGAATTTGTCTACTTTCAGCTGCCAATGCTGTTCATTTTTTTTTTTATCATTAACAGCAGTTTTTCTACACAAGCGACAACAGTAAGTAAAGGAGAATGCAGAAACAGTAAACAATAATTATCCTATATCGCACAATTAATAGTTAACAAACAGGGATAATTGTGACGTATCACAGAAAAAGGACATAGCAATTCTCACAGTAATCAATAGATGTGTTAACCAAGAGCCATTGTAAACAATAACTATCCTATATCATGCAATTGATAATTTTAAATAAACTGTGATAATTCAACTACACCACAGAGAAGATTGATTTGATTGATGTTGTCACAGCTCAGTTTGTGATGTCCCTAATTCCTGTCACCAGATGATGGTCACTAGTCCACTCTGTTTACCATTAGGGAATGTTGCTAATTCCGATGCAGAGAGTGGTGAGACCCCAAACAACACGACATCCCAAATAAGCTGGACACATTTTAAAGGGATGGCACTTTATTGGGGTAAATAGGCATAATGATGGGGATGGTCACAAGGGTAAGTATGTTACAGATGATGAAACACAAGGGAATACTTAGTAAGTTCAGTAAATAATGCACCTCTACTATTATCTATGACTCAAGGTAAGAAACAACAATACTGGGTATTTGGCTCTCTTCTTCGATGTCAACTACTAATACTACTATTATAAAAATCATATCCTAATCCAAAATATATCTAATACATTTTTGGCAAATGAAGAATATTTACTGATTGTCACTCTAATGTGCTTTCCTAAACTATCTTACAAAACAATGATTTGACCTTGCAGTTGTTGCTCTGCACCATTATTGGAGATCAAAATGTTCACTCTTATTTGGTTGTTATCACTGTTTTACACAGAGTGTACTGACTGGATCCATGAAAACCTCAATTTAATCCCTATAATGAAGTTTCCTGTCATGTGCTCTGTCTAGGAGACCTCAGTTGTCAGCTTTTCCTTTGCTTTACCTGGCCAGGAACTACGTGTATACACAAAGGTTTTAGGTAATAGCATTATTTAGAGAGTACAATAAAGAATCATAATTTGCTATGGGAATAGAACATAATATGTGAGAGAACACTTCAGTCACATGTTGTATTACGTATAGTGGTCTCTGTTCCAGCATAGAGGTACTTGTCTAATACAAAACACTGAGATACTTTCTTGTGTGTGACTGTAAGCATAATTGAGTATTTTGTTCCACTATGTGTAAGTTAATCACAAAGTGTGCTCCTGGAGACAATGTAACAGATAATTAAAATAAGTTGTTTTTCCCCTAATAGTCCCTTTGTGATTGTCAATCTTGCTATTTTAGCAGCGGTACTTTGCATCCAAAACATTGCATAATAGATACAACGCAGGCAAAAGTACTAACTAACCTATGAATGTGAAATAACAAATTTACTATTAACAGTTTATTATTTATATAGTGCCTACATATTGAAAAGCACTTCACAGAGAAAATTTAATCATTCACATAAGTTTCTGCCCCAGTGAAGCTTACACTCTATATTCCTTACCACACAAACAAGGGTTAATTTGTTAGGCGCCAATTTACCTATAAGTATGTCTTTGGTATGTGAGAGGAGATTAGAGCACATGGAGGAAACCCACACAAAAATAGGGAGAACATACAAGAGCACACTAAGTGGAACCCGGTTGGAATCAGAACCATGACTCCAGTATTGTGAGGCAGCAGTGCTAAACACTGTGCTACCATGCTGCTACTAAAGATCATCAAGATTATGTGCATAGTATAAAATGTCTAAACACTTAAATGCAGAACATAGGAGAAGATTGATACTACGTGTATTTTCATCTAAACAGTATAACACAGGATTCTACTCCCTTGTGGAGAGAGAATACATTTACAACAGCAAGTTTGGCTCAACATGTTAGTACCCACTTAGCTAAATATACTGAAGTATTTATTGGTTTCATTATTCATTACCAAATCATAGTGTGAGATTGTGATAGTGGATACAATACACAATCCATACGATACATTTCCTGTTAAATATTTGAAAATGTGCCTATATATGGAAATGATTTTGATTTACATACGTGTTACATTGTATCCAAGATATTATATACTAGATAAAGCATAATATAGTTTGTTTCTCTCTATATATGATAACAGCAATTGACTGCTGATAATGAAAGGATAAACACATCAAGCTACTTACTATTGTAACAATTATGTAGCATGTACATCAATGTAGCAATGTAGGTAATAAATATGGAGTACTTGCCTCACTCTAGATCAGCGCTGACCGGCCGGTGGTGCGGAGTCTAACGAACCCCCTGGTGTTCACCAAGAACCGCCGCAAGGTGGAATGGGCTTTGCTGCGGAGGATCGCAGGTCGCGGTCCACTGGTCTGCCTCTAGAGGTAAGGATGTAGGAGGTAGCCCACGATAACACTGGAACTGGAAGGTAGTATCAGGATAGCCAAGGTCTGGTACACTTGGAGTGGATATAATACGTCGTCAGCAAGCCTGGGTCTGGTACATGTGGAGTGGAGATAATACGTTGTCAGCAAGCCTGGGTCTGGTACACGTGGAGTGGAGATAATACGTTGTCAGCAAGCCTGGGTCTGGTACACGTGGAGTGGAGAGAATGCCTGAGAAGTCTGCAGGGAACTGGTACACGGGAAGACACACGAGAAGCACCTAGTCAGGGAACATAGGAAGTTGCTCTGACGCTGCCCAGGCGTCAGAGCAGGTCTTTAGTAGGTTTGCACATTTGAATTCCTCGCCCCGACTGTCACGTGACAGCGCCACCGCGACCCGGAAGAGAGAGAGGATCGCGGCACTGGAGCGAGGACAGGTGAGTTGTAACAACTATGTGCAATTTCAGGAATCTATAACCATGATTGACATAGGATCGCAAATAAATTAGGGATGTGCACCGGCCACTTTTCGCGTTTTGGGTTTTGGGTTCTGATTTTTTTTTTAAAGAGCATAAAAACTGCTAAAATCCCGTTTTTTTTTATTTTTTTCACTCCTACGCTATTATTAACCTCAATAACATTCATTTCCACTCATTTCCAGTCTATTCTGAACACCTCACACCTCACAATATTGTTTTTAGGCAAAAAGGTTGCACCGAGGTAGCTGGATGACTAAGCTAAGAGACACAAGTGGGCGGCACAAACACGTGGCCCATCTAGGAGTGGCACTGCAGTGGCAGACAGGATGGCAGTTTGAAAAACTAGGCCCCAAAGAGCACATAATGCCAAAAAAAGAGGTGCAAGATGGAATTGTCCTTGGGCCCTCCCACCCACCCTTATGTTGGGGAAATAGGACATGCGCACTTTAACAAACCAATCATTTCAGCGACGGGGCCTACAAAACTACTGTGGCTGAAATGATTGGTTCGTTTGGACCCCCACAAAACGAGCTGTCAAAGAAAAAAAAGAGGTGCAAGATTGAATTGTGCTTGGGCCCTCCCACCCACCCTTTTGTTGCAGAAAAAGGACATCCACACTTTAACAAACCAATCATTTCAGCGACAGGGCCTACCAAACTACTGTGGCTGAAATGATTGGTTTGTTTGGGCCCCCACACAAAAAAAGCAATTCATCTCTCCCGGTACAAAGTAAACTGGCTCTACTGAGGCAAGATGTCATCCTCATCCTCATCCTCTTATTCCTCGCCCCCTTCAGTGTGTACTTCCTCATCCTCACACATTATCAATTCGTTCCCGCTGGACTCCACAATCACAGGTCCCTCTGTAGTCTCTGGAGGCCATTGCTGGTCTTCATTGAAGAATTGATAATTCATTTTGATGAACATCATCTTCTCCACATTTTGCGGAAGCAACCTCCTTCGCCGCTCACTGACCAGGTTCCCCGCTGCACTTAAAACTCTTTCGGAGTACACACTGGAGGGGGGACAACTCAGATAAAATAGAGCCAGTTTGTACAGGGGCTTCAAAACTGCCTTTTTTTCCCTGCCAGTACAAGTAAGGACTGTCTGACATGTCTACTTGGATGCTGTCACCAAAGTAATCCTCCACCATTTTTTCAATGGTGACAGCATCCAATGCAGCGACAGTAGACATGTCAGCAATCGTTGGCAGATCCTTCAGTCCGGACCAGATGTTCAAATTTGCTCCTGCCTGCTCTGCATCCCCGCCAGCGGGTTCGTTTAGGAAATCTCAGCTGTTTCCTCGCAGCGACAGGTGTGGGAGAAAATGAAGGAGGAGCTGTTGCTATGTCACGGTCCTCTTCAGATGACAATCTCCTGATCAGCAGGTCTTTGCACCGCTGTAGACTTGTGTCCGCCGGAAACAGAGACACAACATACACTTTAAACCGAGGATCGAGCACGGTGGCCAGAATGTATTCCTCTGACTTTAAAAGACTGACCACCCTCGGATCCTGGCAAAGCGTACGAAGGGCTTCATCCACAAGGGCTACATGCTTTTTGGAATTGCAATGCTTTACCAGCTCCTCCCTCACTTTCTCTAGCTGCTTCTGCAACAGCCTGATCAGGGGAATCACCTGACTCAAGCTGGCAGTGTCGGAACTGACTTCTCGTGTGGCAAGTTCAAACAGCTGGAGAACCTTGCACAACACTGAAATCAGTCTCCACTGCGCTTGACTCAGGCGCATCCCCACTCCTTTGCCTATGTCATAGAAGGCTGTGTAAGTTTGAATGGCCTTTTGCTGCTCCTCCATCCTCTGCAGCATATAGAGGGTGGAGTTCCAGCGCGTCACAACCTCTTGTTTGAGGTGATGGCAGGGCAGGTTCAGGCGTTTTTGATGGTGCTCCAGTCTTCGGTAGGCAGTGGCAGAATGCCGAAAGTGTCCCGCAATTTTGCGGGCCACCGCAAGCATATCCTGCACACCCCTGTCACTTTTAAGACATGGCACAAGCTGGAAATTGCCCATATGTAATGCCCGCACAATGTTACTGGCGTTGTCCGACACCACAAATCCCCAGGAGAGTCTAAGTGGGGTAAGCCACTGCGAGATAATTTCCCTCAGTTTCTCTAAGAGGTTGTCGGCGTTGTGCCTCTTACTGAAACCGGTGATACACAATGTTCCCTGTCTTGGAACGAGCAGGTGTTTCGGAGATGCTGCTACTGATGCTGCTGCTGCTGTTGCTGCGGAAGGCAGTGCATCTACCCAGTGGGCTGTCACAGTCATATAGTCCTTAGTTTGCCCTGAACCACTTGTCCACATGTCCGTGGTTAAGTGGACAGTGGGTACAACCGAATTTTTCAGAGCACTGAGGACACTTTTTCGTACTTCTCTGTACATCCCGGGTATCGCCTCCCTAGTGAAGTGGAATCTAGATGGGATTTGGTACTGGGGACACAATACCTCCATCAACCGTCTAAATCCCACTCCACTGATGGCGGACACCGGACGCACGTCTTACACCAACATAGGTGTCAAGGCCGCAGTTATCCGCTTTGCCATAGGATGACTGTTGTCGTACTTCGTGCTCATGGCAAACGACTGTTGTACGGTCAATTGCTTAGTGAAAGACGTAGCGGTCTTATGACTTCCCTTCTGGAAAGATGACCGACTCCCAGCAGCAACAGCAGCAGCGGCAGTAGTAGGCGTACCGCTGCAGGATCCTCCGGAAGAATGCCGGATTGAAAAGGACTCAGTCATGCCGGTGACATGGCCTGCAGGACTATCTCCGATCCAGATCGAGGAGGAAATTGACGAGGAGGGTGTTGCTGGTGTGGATACAACGGCACCAAGGGATTTAGGTGTCCCTGGACTGCTGACGGTCCTAGCCACAGTTCCTGAACTAAACACAGAATTATGAAAGGTCTTCAGGTGACGTATAAGGGAGGATGTCCCTAGGTGGCCAAGATCCTTACCCCTGCTTATTGCAGCTTTACATAAGCTACATATCGCAATACATTTGTTGTCCGGATTGGGATAGAAATAATTCCAGACCGAAGTGGTGGATTTATTGGTCTTCTGCCCAGGCATGACGATGGGATTTTTCATCCCATGGACAACAACTGTTTTCCCCCCCCCTGGTGCCTCATTTAAGACAACCACATCAGCATCCTCCTCGTCAACTTCCTCCTCAGCGCCAGCTACATCAATATCCTCCTCCTGGTGTACAACATTGACACCTTCATTATCAAAATCTGGAACTGCACTGTGGGTGATCCTTCCAGCATATGCAGAGGGCGTGCTGCAAATGGTGGAAGGAGCCACCTCTTCCCGTACAGTGCTGGGAAGGTCAGGCATCGCAACCACCAACATTCTTGGACTCTCCTTGGGGATTTGTGATGCCATGTTTTTAGAAGGCAGAGTTGTTTGCTTTGTTTTTGATGACAGCTTAACTCTCTTAAATTTTCTAGAGGGGGAGGGAGGAGGAGGGCTTAGATCGTTGGGTGAAGCTGAACCACTAGTCATGAACACGGGCCAGGGCCTAAGCCGTTCCCTGCCACTCCGTGTCGTAAATAGCATATTGGCAAGTTTACGTTTCTCCTCAGATGATTTTAATTTCTTATTTTGGATCATTTTAGTGAACTTTGGCTTTTTGGATTTTACATGCCCTCTACTATGACATTGGGCATCGGCCTTGGCAGATGACGTTGATGGCATTTCATCGTCTATGTCATGACTAGTGGCAGCAGCTTCAGCATTAGGAGGAAGTGGTTCTTGATCTTTCCCTACTTTATGCTCCACATTTTTGTTCTTCATTATATGCAGCACAAGAGAGCGTACCCCTAAACCACACACACTCGGCAAAGCCTTTAAAAATTATACACGGCACAGGAGAGTACCACTGGACTGAGCAGGACAGCACCACTGTACTGAGCAGGACAGAGCACAAGACACCAAAACTGGACTGATATGGACAGCACCACTGGACTGAGCAGGACAGAGCACAGGACACCACCACTGGACTGAATTGGACAGCACCACTGGACTGAGCAGGACAAAGCACAGGACAGCAGCACTGGACTGAGCAGGACAGAGAGAGGAGGTGTTTGTTTTAGCTCTGACTTCCAGAAGCCTGCAGGGTAGAGTTTTCTTGCCTAGCCCAGCCTTGATGGAGCCTCCTGGGGCAGCATTCCAGGAGAGTCCCCTGCCTACCGGGCCTGGCCCGGGCCTAGGCCCAGTTTCATCCGGGATCCATGTTAATCAGCTTTCCAGGTTAAGTGATGCTACTGCTAATGAAAATGCAGGAAAGGCCCCGGCTTCAACATCTCCGGGTGAAAAAACAGACCGTGATCAGGATAAAGCTGAATTTAAAGCTCCTGGCTCGGTGCAGCCTGTGGAAGGAAAAAAACCTGCAGCAAAGCCAGTGATGGAGGGACCTGGGGAAGGAGAGGAGGAGAGCCCCCAGGCTCTTGGGCCTACTATGTCCTGCATGAGCAGCAATGTCTCCTACCGGCCAGTTACCAGTTTGGCGGTGGACCTGAACCCCGTAGTAGTGTGTGTCCCTTCTGGGTCTATGAATATACCCTCCTTGGATGAAGTCCCTGGGCCTTCTAAAACTACTGGGCCGGTGTCACCCTGTATGATGTCCAATATAGGGGGTCACGAGAAGGAGGATTTTGTCCAGACCCCAGTGAAGAAACTGGGGGCCAAGGTAAGGCTGCCTGTGAAGTTTAACAGGCAGCCTCATGTGGTTATTGGAACCCTGCAGCCTGTGCTACCACAACAGGTTGTGAGTGAGGATCCCTGTATAATGATTAATACGGGAGCAGAGGGGCCTCAGGAGAACCAAGCATCGGCCGTAGTGAAGGAACTAGGGGCTGTATCGGGTGCTGAAGTTCGAACGGAGAAGGTTCCCAGAGTTGCAGTGGATCCTGCATCAGTCTGCCTCCCGGATACGGAGGAGAGCGAGGAGGAGGACCTAGAGATTGGGTCGAAGATAGGGGCACTGGAACTCGAGATCACGGCCCTAGACAAAAAAATAAATAGGAAAAGGAAAAAGAGAAACCAGGCCTACAGCCGTCACCGGGTAATTATCTCAGCCGAGATTGAGGAGCTAGATGCTGTCCTAAAAGAGAAGCAGGAATTGCTAACGAGGTTAAAAACAATCGTGCAAATAACGAACCTGGTGTCTTCGGAGCCGCTGCCTCCCAATATGGCGGGCGAATCGGAGGAAGAGGTCGTGGCCGGTTGCCTATACGATTCAATCCGGGTGCTGGAGGGCGAGCGGTCAGTGATGGGCCAGGCGGAAGCTGAAGGTGTTCCCGGTGGGTGCGAGGTACAGGCTGCAGTCGTGGTGGCTAGCCTATGCGCCCAGTCGTCTGCGGCATTTCCGGTGGACACCGGAAGTGGAACGTCGGCCCGGAGACCGGTAAGCCTGGAAGAATCCTCTAAGTCGAATTATGTTAAAATTAATATTGTGAATGAAAGACTTAATGTTGGCAATATTATGGCTGATACTGGGGCTGAGCCTGAGGGTACCAGTGTGTTAGCCCACAGGGCAGGAGCTGTGCCGTCCTCTGTGGTGCAGTCTCTCTGCCGGGCGGACCCGGCGGTCCCGGCCAGCACACCCGCTGTTCACGGCCCAATGCTTAAAATGTCTGATATAATTTCTGATGATATGTCTATAGGGGCAGGCCTTTCAATGAAATCTGTGCCGGTGAATGAAGGTGTCACTGCTGGAGCTCCCGGTGTGCTAGTAGGTGATAGGTCCGAGAAGGCTGCTAATACATGTGTGGTCCCGGACCTTGCAGCCCCAGGGAGCTTGTTGAGCGGTACTTCCTCAGGAGGCATTGCAGATGTTACAGATGTAGTTATTGATAAAGGTATAGTTAATAGTACTAATAATGCCAGTAACAGTATTTCAGATATCATTGATGGTAATGTGGATATGGTTGATGTTGACAATACCATGTATGGGGTGGAAGAGAAACCTACAAGTACGCTGTCAGTAAAACATACATGTGGGTCAGGTAATATACAACGTAAGAAGGTGGGAGATAATCCACATATAATAGTGCCTAGTCCGGTTCAAAATAGGATCATTGAAACTATTTATGGGCCTTTGGCTGTGTCAGACAGGGCTAGGAGGGCGGCTGTTCTGATAGAAGACACAGCCAAAAGTATGCCTAATATGTTGGCTGATGGTGGGGTGGTGTTGGATAGACCTGCAGCCCAAACGGTAGCTTCTGAAGTGGCAGGCCCCTCGTCACGACAAAACCCTGGTGGGAATATTCTTGTACAGAAGGCTGTCACTGTCCAGCACCCGGTGGTAGGACTTGGTCCCCTCCCGGGGGTCGTATCATATGCGGGTATAGTATCCGGTTCAGGTCCAGGGTCTAGTGTAAATATTCAGAGTATGGGCCCTGGCCCAGTGGGGGCACAACCTTTTAAACGCCGTAACGTAGTTCAGTTGAAATTCATGGGTAAGGACCCCCCAAGTAGATCAGATTTTTTGCGGGTTTTTCTGGACTCATTTAGTTTCGTTCCAGCGGATCTCTTTGCCTGCATCCACCCGGTTAGCACTGCAGAATATGATGTGAGTTTCGTATCCTACCAGGGTCTGCAGACTTTTTGGAACAGGTGGGGTGGATGCAGGGAGAGAGATCCGTGGATCAACTACAGGGCGATCCCCATAACGCGCCAAGAGCGTGTAAAGATAACCATCTTAGTAAGAAACGAGTCCATCCCGGCGGCAGACCTAGGGTTTTGGGTTAGGAGGTTTGCTAAAATGATATCCCCATTGGTAAAGGTTCCCGATCCAAGCCATGGGGTCTGGGGTGGCGGTTGGTCCACCATGGTAGACCTGAAGTGCACGGAGGCTGGCCTGGTGCATTTACCATCGGCAGCTTTTATTGGTAGGGACAGGATTCAATGTTTCTACCCAGGCCAGCCGAGGATGTGCCACAGGTGTGGGGACTTCCGCCACCTCAGCGCCAATTGCCCTCAACAAAAATGTGGTCACTGTGGTGACATTGGTCACGAATCCCGCACATGTAATCAGATCAGGTGTAATCTATGCGGGGTAATAGGACACCCGTTCAGTAAATGTCCCCATGCGGCCCACAATACTGTAATCACGGATGAGGAGATTGTAAGGGTGGCTGAAAGTATGGAAAGGGTCGAGTCTATGGTGGGATTGGTGGACCCCATTAGTTGTCCAGCCCCTCCGCTTCCTGCCCCTCCGCTTCCTTCCCCCCCTGTTGCCAAGCCATCTGTGACACCGTCATCATCACTAGCAAAGGTCCCGGCAAGCCAATGGACTAAACAAAGGGGCAAGGGTAAAAAGAAGAGAACTGAAGGGGAGGGGATAGTTTTGTCAAACAAGTTTCAGTTTTTGTCCAGCGAAGAGGAGAGCATGGAGGAGGGAGATATCGTGAGGGATGAGGGGGGTAACTTGTTTCAAAGAGCTAAGTCAGGCAGGAAGCAGAGAAAAACCCGAGATCTACCATTGGGGGAAGTGGCAAAGATTGTAAGGAAGGCTAGTGATAAGGAGGTTGCTAGATCGTTCTTGAAGGATAAGGTGGCATCCCCATCTGGCCCCCCTTCTGTGGAAGACCTTGTCCCCCCACCGACACAGGATTCCCCCTCAGCCCATCCCATAGAGGTTAGCCCCTCGGACAAAGCCCCGGAGTCTGTAGTAAAGAGGGACTCAATTTTGGGTAAGGACCTGGCCTGTACTTCTCACAAGCAGGATCCCCCCTTGCGTCCTTTTCCTGTAAGTCCCGATCCCCCTGAGATTTCCTTCTGTGGCCCCCCTGATCTTCCCTCAGGTCCGGCAGGGACATTGGGAGCTGAGCCCTTGGGTTTGGGAGTCCATAGTGGGTCGGTAGGTAAGGTGTCTGGGTCAGTTGGAGTCCCCCCCTTAGGGGAAGAGGTTATCCTCAGGGGGGAGGAGTCTCTGCCAGCAGGCCTAAGCTACAAAAGATTTGGTTCCTCGGATGAGGACTCAAAAAGGAAAATAAAAAAGAAGTGAGTTGTTACTACTGTCTATAGCTCTGAAGGATGGCTTCCCGGCCCATTAGATTTGCCACTATTAATGTGGCGTCTATACTTTCCAAACGAGCTCGTTTTATGGCCTTTGATTTTTTCAGCACGGTTGAGGCTGATTTTTTATTTTTGCAAGAGACCAGATTGGGTCAGCTGGCTGACTTACATAAAGCAAAAAATGAGTGGAGGCGTGGGCCCTCCTACTGGTCTCTTGCGGCCGAGCCGTATGGTGGGGTGGCGGTGCTTTTTACCGGCATGATAACCATCCAGCGAGTCATTGAGCTTGAGGTAGGTAGGTGCATGGTCTTAGATGTCAATCTGAGGGGGCACGACCTGAGGTTAATTAATATTTACGGTCCCCAAACAAAATGGGGAAGGAAGTGCCTCTTCATGGAGATAAAGCCATATCTTTTTACAGCCCGGCAGATAGTCTTTGGTGGTGATTTTAACACCGTCATTAGGACAAAGGATAGGGGAGGTTCAAGGACTTCTCTGGGCTGCGATTCCCTTTTTCTAGTAAGTATGGTTAGGCAGGCTGGTCTGGTGGATGCACACATTCGTCATTTTCCAGACCACACGGGTTTCACTTTTTATAGAGGTAGTTGTAGGTCTAGGATAGATAGGTTTTTTGTTAAGGAGAGCTCGAAAACCTTGGCTCCGGAGCTGAGGCCGGTAGAGTTCTCCGATCACGTTTACCTATCTATGTCCTTGAATGCTTCGGAGACCCTTCGGAAGGGTAGGGGTCTTTGGCGCCTGAACTCTAAGCTCCTAGAGGAGGAGTTGATAAGACAGTCTTTTAGGGACTTCTTTGAATCCCAGGAATCACTTTTGGAGGCAGGTTGGAGTAGGTCTGAATGGTGGGAGATGCTGAAGAAAAGGACCCGGAGCTTTTTTCGGGGCCTTGTAGCCAGAAATAACTTGTTAAAAGAGAGCACCTACATGGCACTGAGGAAAAAACTTGGGTTCTTGATCTCTGGCCAGGGGGATAGTGGGGAGATCCCCCGGGTGAAGGCTCGGATGAGAGAGATACAGTATGACCGGTATGCGTCCTTGGTTCTGGAGAGGGATTATGGGAAGTACCATTCGCCCGATCCTTTTCAGAGCTGCAGGAACTCGGTAGATGCTAAGGAGGTGAGGGGCTTGCGCGATGCTGAGGGTGTCCTTAGGGAGGAGAAGGAGGGCATTCTTGGTGTTGTGCGGTCCTTCTATTCCGATCTCTTATCAGAGAAGTCACTTGACAAAGAGAGGATGGACCAGTTTTTGAGGGAAACTCCTGGCCTTGGTGATTTTAGCGGCCTGCTTGAGTCCTTGGGTGATGAAATAACGGTGGACGAGGTCAGGATGGCGATAGATGGTTTATCTGTCAAGAAAGCCCCAGGCCCAGATGGCCTTACATCTGAGTTTTTTAAAATCTTTGGGGACATCCTGGCTCCGCGTCTCGTGGAGGTCTTTAATGAGAGCCTGGGCAGAGGTTTACTGCCTCCCTCCATGAGGGTCTCTGCCCTTATCTTACTGTCCAAGGGGAAAGATCAGTCGTGTATTGAGAACTGGCGCCCCATCGCTCTTCTCAATACTGACAGGAAGATTCTGGCGAAGGTGCTTTTTAATAGAGTGATGCAGGTTTCCGGCCAGTTGCTCTCTCCTTCTCAGCACTGCACTGTGAAGGGCCGAAGCACTTTCAGTGCTGTCCTGACGGTGCGGGAGGCCTTTGAGCGGTGCCGTGCGGAGAAGTGGGGGAAGTACCTTTTAGCCTTAGATCAGTCGAAGGCTTTTGATAGGGTAAATCATGAGTACCTTTGGGCTCTACTTCTGTGGTATGGTCTTCCAGTGCGGGTGGTGAATTGGCTCCGTACCATTTATAGACAAGCCGAGAGCTTCCCTCTTGTGAATGGTTGGGTGGGTCAGTCCTTTGAGGTCAGCTCTGGAGTAAGACAAGGTTGTCCCCTGAGCCCCCTCCTGTATGTGTTTGCCATAGATCCCTTCGTCAGAAGGGTTGGTGGTAGCTCGTTGGGAGGTGTGCTGTTGGGTCCGGAGTGCCCCTTGAAGGTAGTGGCCTACGCTGATGATGTTACTGTTGTCTTGTCGAGTTCCGCGGAAGCTGAGGAGGTAACGACTCTGGTCCGTGGGTATTCTGAGGCCAGTGGCTCATTAGTAAACCAGGAAAAGAGTAAAGTTTTCTGGATGGGGGAGGAGGGTTGTGAATTCAACCTTCCAGACAGTCTTCCCCGGGCTAGTGAGAAGATCAAAATTTTAGGGATTCATTTTGGCCCTGGTGATTATGCCAAGCAAAATTGGGAGTTAAGGCTGGAGGAAGCTTCCCGGAAGGTAGTGAGCTGGAAGAGGTGGAAACACTCTCTCCGGGAAAGGGTGGACCTGATCAAGACCTTCCTGATCCCGGTATTCCTGTACATCAGCTATGTGTGCCTTTTGCCAGAGTCTTTATGGTCTAGGGTTTATGCAGTTTTCTTCCAGTTACTCTGGGGGAATAGGCTGAATCTGGTCAAGCGGGCTGTGACCTACCAACTGAGGAAGGATGGGGGCCTGGGTATGATTAACCCTGTGCTGTTCTTTATGTCAACCTTTCTGAAGTTGCACCTTAGTAGTCTCCTAGTTGAGACCCCTCCTCAGTGGGTGGGAGGCTTCAGGGTATGGGTGGATCCTTTCCTCAGTGCATGGTATGGGGGAGGCACCGTTAAGAGTTTCCGGGTCCGGCATGGGTATCTCCCGACCTACGTTTCCTTGGGATTGAAGGTGACAAGGCGTTGGGGCTTAGGGGCGGGGGAAGTTGGGAGCTCTTCTAGAAGGGAGTTGGAGAAGAGAGTCCTGCACTCCCACTTTTGGGTTCCGCTGTCACTGAGAGACTGCCCAGGTGATGTGAGTTCGGTGGGGCTTTCCTTGATTAACTCGAGGAGAATCCCGTTGAAGCTTCAGGACATTGCCTGGCTCTCCTTTCACGGGAGACTTTATGTAAGAGGGAACCTTAAGCACAGAAATGCTGATGATCGTGGCTGCCCACGGGAGGAGTGTCTAGGGGTGGAGGAGACTATGGACCATTTCTTGCTCGAGTGTCCCTTTAATGTAAAGGTTTATAAAAGAGTCTCCAGGTCGCTGGGGATCCCCTGCCTTTCGGGGCTTAGTTACCCTGAATGGGTCTACGGGGCATTCAAGGCAAGGTGGAGGGCTTTTGATTTCTGTACACTTTTTTTAGTCAGTTTAGTGGTCAGGTATTTCACGTGGAACGCACGGTGTCAGGTCACCATCCGGCAGAAAGTCCTTCCCTTTGAGGTAGTGGTGGAAGATATTCTCCACGAGGTGTGGAAATTGAGGGGCATGGAGGGTCGCCGGATGTCCAATGCTAACTGGCTCAGGCTGTGGCGGAGTCTGAGACCTCCTTAGGGGGTCAAAGTCTGGTGCCTCTCCTTCCTAAGTGGCTTCTCTTGCTGTCCTTTCACCCCATTAGATTTTGTGTGTTGGAAAATTTTTTCAAGTATGGCTTACATGCACCTACAACTTGCTTCTTAGTGGGATACGGTGATGTATATGAGTTGGGTTTGTTGTTTGTATGGTGGCACCTTCTTGTTTTATGTGATTTTATCCTTTTATATTTACTGGACTTATGAATTGGGCAAATAGCCCTTCTGGACTTTCGGTTAAGTTAGGCAAATCAGCCTTTGATTTCAGTTGGTCTTTTTTAATATAGGTTGGTGCCACCTTTAGTAAAGTTTATTGGTTTTATTGTTTCATATGTAATGTTATGTTGCAAGTTTTAAATAAAAAAACATTAGCAGGACAGCACCACTGGACTGAGCAGGACAGAGCACAGGACACCACCACTGGACTGAGCAGGACAGAGCACAGGACACCACCACTGGACTGAGCAGGACAGCACCACTGGACTGAGCAGGACAGAGCACAGGACACTACCACTGGACTGATTTGGACAGCACCACTGGACTGAGCAGGACAGAGCACAGGACACCACCACTGGACTGAACAGGACAGAGCACAGGACACCACCACTGGACTGATTTGGACAGCACCACTGGACTGAGCAGGACAGAGCACAGGACAGCACCACTGGACTGAGCAGGACAGAGCACAGGACACCACCACTGGACTGAGCAGGACAGCACCACTGGACTGAGCAGGACAGAGCACAGGACACCACCACTGGACTGGGCAGGACAGCATGACTGGACTGAGCAGGACAGAGCACAGGACACCACCACTGGACTGAGCAGGACAGAGCACAGGACACAACCACTGGACTGATTTGGACAGCACGACTGGACTGAGCAGGACAGAGCACAGGACACCACCACTGGACTGAGCAGGACAGAGCACAGGACAGCACCACTGGACTGAGCAGGACAGAGCACAGGACAGCACCACTGGACTGAGCAGGACAGAGCACAGGACAGCACCACTGGACTGAGCAAGACAGCACCACTGGACTGAGCAGGACAGAGCACAGGACACCACCACTGGACTGAGCAGGAAAGAGCACAGGACACCACCACTGGACTGATTTGGACAGCACCACTGGACTGAGCAGGACAGAGCAGAGGACACCACCACTGGACTGAGCAGGACAGCACCACTGGACTGAGCAGGACAGAGCACAGTACACCAACACTGGACTGAGCAGGACAGAGCACAGGACAGCACCACTGGACTGAGCAGGACAGCACCACTGGACTGAGCAGGACAGAGCACAGGACACCACCACTGGACTGAGCAGGACAGAGCACAGGACACCACCACTGGACTGATTTGGACAGCACCACTGGACTGAGCAGGACAGTGCACAGGACACCACCACTGGACTGAGCAGGACAGAGCACAGGACATCACCACTGGACTGAGCAGGACAGCACCACTGGACTGAGCAGGACAGAGCACAGGACACCACCACTGGACTGATTTGGACAGCACCACTGGACTGAGCAGGACAGAGCACAGGACAGCAGCACTGGACTGAGCAGGACAGAGCACAGGACACCACCACTGGACTGATTTGGACAGCACCACTGGACTGAGCAGGACAGAGCACAGGACACCACCACTCGACTGAGCAGGACAGAGCACAGGACAGCACCACTGGACTGAGCAGGACAGCACCACTGGACTGAGCAGGGCAGAGCACAGGACACCACCACTGGACTGAGCAGGAAAGAGCACAGGACACCACCACTGGACTGATTTGGACAGCACCACTGGACTGAGCAGGACAGAGCACAGGACACCACCACTGGACTGATTTGGACAGCACCACTGGACTGAGCAGGACAGAGCACAGGACACCACCACTGGACTGAACAGGACAGAGCACAGGACACCACCACTGGACTGATTTGGACAGCACCACTGGACTGAGCAGGACAGAGCACAGGACAGCACCACTGGACTGAGCAGGACAGAGCACAGGACACCACCACTGGACTGAGCAGGACAGCACCACTGGACTGAGCAGGACAGAGCACAGGACACCACCACTGGACTGGGCAGGACAGCATGACTGGACTGAGCAGGACAGAGCACAGGACACCACCACTGGACTGAGCAGGACAGAGCACAGGACACAACCACTGGACTGAGCAGGACAGCACCACTGGACTGAGCAGGACAGAGCACAGGACACCACCACTGGACTGATTTGGACAGCACCACTGGACTGAGCAGGACGGAGCACAGGACACCACCACTGGACTGAGCAGGACAGAGCACAGGACACCACCACTGGACTGATTTGGACAGCACCACTGGACTGAGCAGGACAGAGCACAGTACACCACCACTGGACTGAGCAGGACAGAGCAAAGAACAGCACCACTGGACTGAGCAGGACAGAGCACAGGACAGCACCACTGGACTGAGCAGGACAGCCCCACTGGACTGAGCAGGACAGAGCACAGGACACCACCACTGGACTGAGCAGGACAGAGCACAGGACACCACCACTGGACTAAGCAGGACAGAGCACAGGACAGCACCACTGGACTGAGCAGGACAGCACCACTGGACTGAGCAGGACAGAGCACATGACACCACCACTGGACTGAGCAGGACAGAGCACAGAACAGCACCACTGGACTGAGCAGGACAGAGCACAGGACACCACCACTGGACTGAGCAAGACAGAGCACAGGACAGCACCACTGGACTGAGCAGGACAGAGCACAGGACACCACCACTGGACTGAGCAGGACAGAGCACAGGACAGCACCACTGGACAGAGCAGGACAGAAGACACCACAAAAACACCCTCCCTCTTCCCTCTCCAATGCCGAGTTAAGATGGCGGCGGAAAGCGGGGAATAATATGAATCCGGATCTCGCGAGATCCGACGGCGGGATTATGACGTTTTGCCTCGTTCTGAGTTTTGCGTCGGGTGGGTATCCCCGAACAGTGCTCGGGTCCGGGCTCGGAACGGCACTGTTCGGGGGTGTTCGGATTTCAAAAATCCAAACCCGCTCACCCCTAAAATAAATTATATGTTTATTCAACTATCTTGAGGGATATTTTGTCAGTGATATATAACTAGTTCACTATTTAAAAATTGAGGAAATCTTACTTTATGACAGTGGACTGGAAAACTGTTTTTATATTGTTTTTAACCTTATTTGTACTTGTCACTATAATACATTTTTTACAATGTTAATATTTTCAGTGATTTGGTGTATATACTATACAAGTGCATTTGTTAGATATAAATTAACAAATTTGCATCCACAACAGGTCAGGTGTAAATAGTGATAGTGATGATTGACACAGCAGAGTCTTTGATTTAAAAAGTATCCTTATGTTTGCCACTAGCTGCCACGAAACATATGTATGCAAATAATATAGATTATAAAAACACATAGTATTTACATTATGCATTACGAAAATGCTGGGCGATCATTGACTTAATGCATTGCAAGCTTCTTTATATATTTAGTGTGAATTTTTTTTTCTATAAAGGATTATACTTTCAAGATTCTTTCTTGTATTTTATATTACAATTTTTTATGCGCTCTCATATGAACTTTTATTGTACATATGCATATGTGAGTATACTGCAGTTTGTTCTGTGCATCTACATAAGGCAATTACTGTTAGGGCAGAGTGTACTTTCACCCAAATTCAAATCAAAATGTATTTTGAGATTTCAATATCGTCGAAAATAGGCTAAAGTTCCAAGCACTTTTTAAAACGAATTACTTGGGCCAGTTATTGAGGATTAATAAGTGAGTAGGAGAAACATGGATGTCACGGTCTGCCTCCGTCTGCTTTGCATCATCTCCCTTTTGAATGCGGCCGCATCATATTTATATTACTTCCGGGGGGCGGCCGGCCCTAACAGCCGTGATTGTGAGCGGCCCGGGGGGCCGATGACCCCCTGCCCCCCGGCCCAGCTCGCCCCTGGCTGTGCTTGTGGTTTCATGCTGCCTGGATCTCTCCATATCACTGCTTACCTGCTATCTGGGAGCTCTCCATATTACCACTTTCCTACATCAGCCATCTACCCAGTATTTATTCCTGCATTTTCCTGTATATTCAGTATTATACCATCAGATTGTTATTCCAGCAATAAACTTTGTGTGTTTTCACCTCATTCCTGGCTCCTGAGCTGCACTTTGTATTTGAACCATGACAGTATAACCAGCCTAAAGAAAAAACAGCTTAGGAATCGTGTGGAAGATATTTATTCTGGGACCTTTTTCTGAAATTCTTTTTTCATTTGGTTTTTGCAACATGTCTGTTTCACCAATCTTGGAATTGCCACTGCTACAAACTTTACAGATGGACATTATCTTGCTACTTTCTCAGCTTGCTAGATTTTCCTCTTTACTTGTGGACCCTCTCAGGAGACTGTCTGATTATGTCTCTCCTAAAAAGAGAAGCTGCTGGTCTGTCTCAATCCACCTTTACTGCTGCTGAACCTGTGCAAAAAGCACCTCTTAATTGTGCTTCTACAAATTTGCTGTTTAGTAAGAACTATGGGGTAACTAATTCTCAGTTCACAGGTGGTCCACGCCCCCATCTGACCGAAGAGGAGCGTCGGTGCAGAATAACAAATTAATTGTGTCTGTACTGTGCCAGCAGTGAGAACTTCTTACAGGACTGTCCTATCCGTAGACCATGTCAGCTTACTGAACCATCCCCTGTTGTTTCCTCTATGCATTCCAAATTTGTTTTTGCTCCACCGTTTCTGTTCTCTGGGAAGAGACCCAATCTGCCAGCTCCAGCCATCTGCCCTGAGGCGCCAGCTCCAGCCGCCTGCCCTGAGGCGCCAGCTCCAGCCGCCTGCCCTGAGGCGCCAGCTCCAGCCGCCTGCTCTGAGGTGCCAGCTCCAGCCGCCTGTCCTGATGTGCTAACTCCCTCTGTTTCCTGTTGCCAGGTCCCAGCCACTTTCTCCTGTTGCGAGGTCCCATCCTCTGTTTCCTGTTGCGAGGTCCCAGCCTCTGTTTCCTTTTGCGAGGTCCCAGCCACTGTCTCCTGTTGCGAGGTCCCAGCCTCTGTCTCCTGTTGCAAGGTCCCAGCCTCTGTCTCCTGTTGCCAGGTCCCAGACTCTGTCTCCTGTTGCCAGGTCCCAGCCTCTGTCTCCTGTTGCCAGGTCCCAGCCTCTGTCTCCTGTTGCCAGGTCCCAGACTCTGTCTCCTGTTGCCAGGTCCCAGACTCTGTCTCCTGTTGCGAGGTCCCAGCCTCTGTCTCCTGTTGCAAGGTCCCAGCCTCTGTCTCCTGTTGCCAGGTCCCAGCCTCTGTCTCCTGTTGCCAGGTCCAAGCCTCTGTCTTCTGTTGCCAGGTCCCAGCCTCTGTCTCCTGTTGCCAGGTCCCAGCCTCTGTCTCCTGTTGCCAGGTTCCAGCCTCTGTCTCCTGTTGCCAGGTCCCAGCCTCTGTCTCCTGTTGAGAGGTCCCAGCCTCTGTCTCCTTTTGAGAGGTCCCAGCCTCTGTCTCCTGTTGCGAAGTCACAGCCTCTGTCTCTTGCTCCGAGTCTCCTGCCACTGTGTCCGGTCCTGAGTCTGCTGCCACTGTGTCCGGTCCTGAGTCTGCTGCCACTGTGTCCGGTCCTAAGTCTGCTGCCGCTGCCTCTGCACCCGAGTCTCCCGCCACGTGCTACCTAGTTCTGAGCCTTCAGCCGCTGTCTCCAGTTCCGAGTCTTCAGCCGCTGCCTCCAATTCCGAGTCTTCAGCCGCTGTCTCCAGTTCCGAGTCTTCAGCCGCTGTCTCTGTTCCTGAGCTACAGTCTGCTCCAGTGGGGACGCCACCGTTGAAGCCTACTCCAGAGGGGGCACTGCCCTTAAAGCCTGCTTTAGAACAGTTTCCAGTCCAAGTCTGCCTCCCAGTCCGGGCCTGCTGCCAAGTCTGCCGCCCAGTCCGGGCCTGCTGCCAAGTCAGCTGCCCAGTCCGGGCCTGCTGCCAAGTCTGCCGCCCAGTCCGGGCCTGCTGCCAAGCCTGCCGCCCAGTCCGGGCCTGCTGCCAAGTCTGAACCATCCGTTGCCGAGGGTGCCAAGTCTGAGCTACCACCTAACTTCAATGGGGATATACAGCAATTTAATGCTCTGATTAAATTTTTTATATCCTATTTACCATCAGTACCTGACCTCCTAGATAACCAACGGAAGCAAGTATATTACCTGTTATGCAACTTTATAGGAAAAGCTTTGGAATGGGCAAACCCATTTATTGAGACGGATCACCCCATCTTATCGGACTTAGAATCGTTTACCATCTCAACTGTACTTCATCGTGACAGCTCCAGTTCTGTCACCACTGTGACTCATCAGCTGTTACTACGAGTTACCTTCACCACGTCAGTTTGCTCTCAGTCTCCTGCCGTACTGAACTATTGCTGCTCCAGTACCACTATACCATCTCTGATGTACTTCATCGTGACAGCTCCAGTTCTCTAACCGCTATCACTGTGAGCCGCAACTGCCCTGGTGACTCATCGGCTGTTCTCCCTAAGTTACCTCTACTTTTCCGTGTGTGCTCAGCTTACTCTATTGCTGTACTCCCACTGTTCCAGTATCTCTTTCAATCACCCCTGGATACATCATTGTGACAGCTTCTGCTCTTTTCGCTGTTGTACCACAGGACATCTGTTCTCCTAGTGCCTCGTTGGTTGCTGACCATCAGTCTTATCTCTAGTGTTCCTGTTACCATACCATATACCTGAGGGTTCTAAAGTCTCTACCTGCTTTGCCTGGCTCCTCCACACTGTTTTGCTGTTCACCCACTCACAGGACCGCGACCTGCATGTTTGTTGCCCCAAATACCATACTTCCTTGTGGGGGTTCCTGGTGAAAACCACCTGCCTGTTAGACTCGTGCCTGTGGGTGGGCCAAGCCATGTTCAGCAGGGCCTAGGGATCTATTTTCCATAAGCCAACCGTGACACCTTCTTCCCTTTTCATGTTGCTTTGCCTGGCAGCTCCTGCCTTCTGGACTTTGGACTTTATTGTTGTGTGCATTGTATATATTATGGCAGTACCTCTAGTCACCAGAGGTGCTGCTATTGTGCTTTTCCTTTGTTAGTACTAGGGGTTAACCTGCCTCACTAATCATCTCCAACACCTGGGTGTTCCCTACCTATACCTGTCTCTTTCTCTGTTCTGTGCTGGTCATTGTAGTTTTGCTGCCTTCCCCTTTGGTTTGTCTCCTGGTTGTCCTGTGTCTGTGGGCTCCATATCGCTACTCCGGATCCCTCTTCATCTCACCATTCCTCCTGTATCCGTAGTACTCTTTGCTAACCAGTATCCAGTCATCTCTGATATTCCTGTGCAGTTTCAGCATTATTTGGTTCATGCCATTTATCTGCATTTTGACCAATAAACACCTATATTCTTTATCTCATCCTGGGCTACATTGCTGTTACTTACTTTGAAGCGTGACAGTCCCCATATTAATAATGTTCTCATAGCAATGTCAGTGGGGAGGAAGGGAGAGGAGAAGTCGGGAAGTCGGGGTGGGTGAAAAGGGGAATAAACTTGTGGTTCCACAAGTCCACAAGGTGAAGAAAGAGTTTGGAGCACTTGAGCTTTACAACGTCTGACACTACCATGACATCACACACTTGTGGATGCATACAGCACATCAGCGCAAGTAGCGCTTCTGTATGGTGCATGCACATCTCATGCTCATGCATACCCTGTACTGCGCGGGCACTGTGTGGGAATCTACATTCTCAAAAAATGGCTGCCTTCACTGTCTGTAGGCGACAGGTGCAACTTAAATAACTTTTGTTATTTTTACATGCAAAGTTAAGTCTAGAAACCCCCTCTATTTGAGTCTCATTTGTTAAGGAAATTAAAAAAAAGACATACACTCAAATCGTAGGCATCTACTCTACTGATAAATTGAATTATAAACTTTTTGCTTCCAGGAGAAGCTAAATGGAATAAATCAAGACCAATGTCTGCCATGGAGGCTCAGGAGAATCCACAGGATTGATTTTTGTGACAAACTGCATCGGGTTAGCATGTATAATGTAATTGGGTTGTGGATAGAGAATACTAAATTCTGCACTGCTTTACTCCATTAAACTACCTATTTAATGTATGCCACTGATCATCATATATCAGTATATATCAGCCAATGACATGCTGCATTTTCAATACAGAAAGAAAGAGTAAAGGACAATTGTATTGTACATTGTCATTAAACTCAGCTCCTTTAATTTTTATATAAATATAGTTTTTATATTGCTTGTTAAATGTGTTTGATTGTTTTTACCCCTATGTAATTTTTTATTATTTTTTAATTAAAAAAAAGTTTATTTCCTTCCAGTTACATCCAAATATAATTGGAAAACCTTGAATATCTATCCTTTATCAAACCTTTCTATCGGCAATCCTTTCTACTTGGCAGATATTATCTACAATATTATCTACAATTATCTAAAGTACCTTTATTTCACTGGGCATGTCACATGTAAGATAAAATGTTATTTTTACAATAAGTTGCAACATTTTTGCCATTAAGCATTTGAAGCAGCTAGTATTGTATTTAACACCTATTATAGTTTCACACATATAGATACGTTAAGCAGAGTATTTTTGCTATGCCGAACAGTAGGAATCACTGTATGCAAAAATAAATAATTTCTATAAACTGTCTTATTTGGAATGACTTCTCAAATTAAAATAAAATAATTTGGTTTTACATTTTTATTTTTATACAGCAACTTTCATTTAAGACATGATACTGATGTGCTTTTGGGCAGAAGTCATATACTGGAGGTGATACTACTGTTTGCTGAAGTGGAGTCCATTATCGCTGATAACAATACAAATACAGAAACAGAATGCCAGCAGGGCAGCATTTTGCACTTTGGGCTTGATTCAAATTGGAACACAACTTGCGATTTAAAAAGAAAAAACACGAACCTTAAGTTTTGTTCTCACGTTATTCAATTCCAAGCAGATGGCAAGATGCATTTCAACTTGAATCTGGGTGTAAGTAACTCTGCCTAAACATTACTTGCTGTGTGTTTACAGACAGAACAAAGTGCAGTATATGCACTTTGCAGTATAAGCTCACAACAAAATGCATACTAAAAAAAAAATCATATTATAAAATAAATGAACAACTCTAAACAATATAATCATTAATAAATATATGGTTGGTTTAAAAAAATAATAATTTTCTTCTACATTAAATACATAGGGGCTGATTCAATACAGTAATAGTTAGCAGTATTACTGTTAGCACGATATTTTTAACGTCCATTTTTGCTCGCAGCTCTCACGGCCGCAAGCAAAAATTTGGGTTAAAATTACTGTATTAACGCTAATACATTTAGCGCTGTGTTATTACTACACTAACGTGGCCGAATTAAAATGGCTGCTATAATCAAGATGTTCTTAATGTGTACTATACGTACAATGCATTTTTTTGGTCTGCCTTACTTGTATACACATGTTTTGTGCTAGCTAGTGGCACGCATATGTGTACTTTCCAAACAAAGACTGTACCGTGACAGTCACCACTGTTAGTTGGCAATTACACCTGCCCTGTAGCTGGGGCAAATGATACGGCACACTTAAGAGAAACCCAGGACTTGAATTGGCTGTATAAGAGTAGGCACGCCTTCGAGATCCCCTCAACATATTCATACTGTACATTACCTACGTCTGTCCACTGCTTCACACCCCAGTTATAGGCAGGGCCGGATTAAGGGAATGGAGGCCCCTGGGCTAAGGGGCCCTCCATTCCCCACGAGGCCCCCAATGTGAGCCGTCCGCCGCCCCCCACCCCCCGCGAGGACCCCCCCAAGCACTTACCTGTCAGTGCAGTCCTCCGTCCCGGCGCGCTGTAAGCTCCTTACTGAGGAGATCTCGCGAGAGTTCATGAACTCTCGCGAGATATCCTCAGTAAGCAGACTACAGCGCGCCGGGACGGAGGACTGCACTGACAGTACTCAGCAGCATCGATCGGGCCGGGGGCGCCCCCGCCCCCGACCGATCAATAATGCTGCTGAGGAGTTTGAAGGGCCCCCTGGATGCCCGAGGCCCCTGGGCTATAGCCCAGTTAGACCTCGGGTTTATCCGGCCCTGGTTATAGGCAATAGTAAGTGTCATTTGCATTTGGACATGGATTGCATGCAATTGCGTTCATTGGAATAAAGTCTGTTTCTGAGAAGGCACAGAGCTATTTCACGCAAGATACGGCATGCAAACAGACTTACATCTGAACACAAGGGCGCTAAGAGTGGTACTACAAAATCACGGGGCATGGGCCTCCACTGGCCCGCACATGCACCTGCTAAGGTAGGAGTTGACTTGACATTTAGCAGAAGTGCTGATTGCAGTAAGTGTTATATAACAATGTTGCATCATCCAGTACGCATTGGTTGAAAAATGCAGCAGGAGAGGTTTCCTAGTTCTGACTTTTAGTAAAAGTGCAGTATTATATAACAGTGTTGCAGATGTCATTGTTGATGGTGTACTGCCACCTGTAGCTGGTATTTTGGTGGATTCTGATAGACTCCAGATGCTACCCTCTAGGCTTAGCAGTATATAGCGTGAAGCATTTGGTGAGTGGAGCAAGTCTGTGAATGTCGACTTAATCCAACAGCGGTCCTCATGATGAAGATATATTCAGTTCACCAGGTACTGTACTCCTCTCAGAAAGTTGTAGAAGTCAATTATTGACTGAATGATGTAATTCTAGTGGTCCTGCAATGATGTACTTAAGGTCCAATTTGAACAAGGATTTCTTCAGGGTGATGTTGCGTATGGAGAGGCACACTTTGTCTCCTATGGAAAATACCAGCCCAGCTTCAGCCGCTCGTGCAGCCTCTTCCACAGTCCCTGGAGATCCTTCACTGCTATTCTGCATGAGAAGGTGGCATGAAAATCAGTGGGAAACTGTTGATCAAATAGAAGGAATATACCCTGTGGAGTCCTGCACCAGGCAGTTTTGTGAGAATTTTCCCCACACAAGCAATTGGGAGAAGTCATCCTGGGCATCTGAGACAAAGCTGATTGGTGGGAACAGATATTGGGAATATGGCCTCCGCCATAAGGTGTCTCCACTCAGTAAGGGACATGATGATTTTTTACATCGTAGTTAACCTCGGGGGAGGTGAACCGATTTGAAAAGGAGGCACAAGAGTGAACAACATCCATGTCATCATTCTGGAAGGCTACAGCTTCTCAGCTCTCAAATGCAACAACTTCCAGGCCCGACTTGGTGAAAGATACCGGAGGATGAGTGCTGAGATGAACAGATGTCTCAAGGTTTCAAAAGCCTGTGGAGTTTTGTATCCTTGGAAGTCTCTTGCTTGGTCAAGGCGGTACTAG
Source organism: Mixophyes fleayi (assembly GCF_038048845.1). Lineage (NCBI taxonomy): Eukaryota > Metazoa > Chordata > Amphibia > Anura > Limnodynastidae > Mixophyes > Mixophyes fleayi. The sequence goes on along the minus strand of NC_134406.1, from coordinate 80,600,313 downwards.
CATTAAGTTTTGGATAAAAAGTCTGTAGTAACTGCTAACCCCAGAAACCTCTGCATTGCCTTGACACTGGCCAATTGAGCACAGGAAAGAGCTGCTCCACTTCCATTTCTATGCCTTGTACTAAAAGTATATGTTTGAGGAAGCTCACTATTAACTGGTTGAAACAACATTTCTCCATCTTGGCAAATAGTTGATTATCCAGAAACCACTACAATACTTCTCACATAGTTGTGATGTTTCTCAAGAATGCTAGAGGAAATGAGGATATCATCCACGTAGATGAGTATTCATGTCTCTAGTAGATTACTAAAAAGGAATTCACATATGCTTGGAAGACTGCTGGGGCATTGCACAGGCCGAACAGCATGACACAGTATTTAGAGTTGGCCATCCTTTGTGTAGTAGCACATAACATTGCTTTCAATGATTGCAGGCAAGTGGTTTGGCATGACTGATCCTACTCTGTATATTTTCAAATCTCCAATGAATCCTTGGGTTGTGCTTGTAGAGCCAGGGGTAAACCAGGATGGTTGGGCTATTTGTGATGTGGATGACATTGAATGAAATCAGCTTCCACAGAGTGGAATTGACACACAACATCACCCAGATAGTCTAATTGGTTACCGACTTTGGTGTTGTGGGTCGTCCATCCACATCTTATCCATTGGCATGACCTCCAGAACCAAGGTTAGTTCCATCTTGTGGGTGAACTCCAAATCTATAAAATACTCCATACGTCCGGAATTGAAGAAGGTCTATGGAGCGGCCTCTCAAAATAGAGGTCTATAGACAGCTTAAATTACAGGAAGAAATCCAGAGAAAGAATGTCCCCAAATGTATATTGTTTATTAAGATGTCTGTATTTTATATCGGTCATTAGGATGTTCTTTATATTGTATAGAGGTCACTATAATGCTCGCTGTGTTGTATAGAGGTTAGTAGAATAGAATAGTCTCCACCTTGAATACTAGCCAGACGGGGCTGGTACTGTTGTATTTGATTATGGCGCTTTGAAATAACAATCTTCTAGATAATTCATTGGCTATATAAAGCCATTGTCACATTATACAAACCAAACCTGCACAGTATTCATCACACCCATCTTTCTGTTATGGTATTCTTTAGAACAGCCTAGGCCACTTGTTTTTGTTTGCCACCAGGCCAAAAGTTGCCAGCCTTACCTTGATCCTAACTGTTTTAGCTAGATCGGAATTGTATACTCAGTGTCATGGTAATAGTTATTCCAGGAGTACAGCTCTGAATTCTGCTGACTGAAAGATATCTGCCCGTAAACACCAGTTTTCGAGGAAATTTTAGAAGCTGGCTCAAATGTTGATGCCTGCTCCACAGAAAGGTCTAATCCACTAGTTACCCAGACTGATAATAGGCACACAAAATGCACGAATAGAAAAGGCTGCTATCTCTTCTACACCAGGGCCGGATTAAGGGGGGGGCACAGGGGGCATGTGCCCCGGGCCCCCCTCTCTCAGGGGGCCCCCCCGGGACCAGCTGTGGCTCTTTTTGCTGCCCCCAAATGTCAGTCTACAAGGGGCAGCACAGGGTTCCGTTTTTAAGTGCTCTCTTGGCACTATAAGCACAAGCATGCTTTTGCTTTTTTTTTTTGAGTGTTCTGGGCTTCCTTAGCTGCCGTGTAGATGACAGTGTGAGGAGGAGCAGAGAAGATCTGCCCTGCCTGTCTGTGGGGGATAAGGTAAGTTAAGATCTGCTGTGTGTGTGACTTTCTGTGTGTGTGACTTTCTGTGTGTGTGACTGTGTGTGTGAGACTTTCTGTGTGTGTGACTGTGTGTGTGACTGTGTGTGTGAGACTTTCTGTGTGTGTGTGTGTTTGTGTGACTGTGTGAGACTTTCTGTGTGTGTGTGACTGTGTCTGTGTGTGTGTTTCAGCCAGAGGAGGAGGCAATTATGAAAATGAAGGGGATAATTGTGGACAAGGAGAGGGGGTGATTTATGGACAAGGAGAGGGGGTGATTTATGGACAAGGAAGGGGTGATTTATGGACAAGGAGGGGGTGATTTATGGACAAGGAGGGGGTGATTTATGGACAAGGAGGGGGTGATTTATGGACAAGGAGAAGGGGTGATTTATGGACAAGGAGAGGGGGTGATTATGGACAAGGAGGGGGTGAATATACAAATAGAGGGGGTTGCAGAGTGACAACCCAGGAAGGGAAACCAACGCTGATGAGAAGGGGGTTGAAGATGCTAAGTAGGTGGGGAATGAGGAGTGAGAGGGAAGATAGAGAATTAAGATGAAGAGGATTGAGGAGTGGGATGTTGGGGATATAAATGGAGAACAGAGAAGTACAATGTGCTCAGACCTAGATTGTCTATTTATTGTGGACCCTCTCTCCATGCCCCAGGGAAGTAGCTTTTCTAAAAGTGGGCATTATGGTAAAAATGACAAAATTATGGCATAATGTACAAAATGTAATATGCCTCCATGCTAGCTCTGTTGCCTTGCAACAAATCAGGCCTGCTAGTGCTTAGCTGGACTAGGCTGTTAGGGATAACCAATATATACTTACATATAGTAAGGTTATTTTGTTAATTATTTGTGGAGTGATTGTAAGGTATTTAATGTGTGCTTGAGTTTGGGGAGGAGTGCTATTTATTAAATGTGAATATGAATTATAAAATGTTGGCAATGGTTTTGAAAAATAGGTTTATTTATTACATGTAAACTCTATTCATTTATACCAGGCTGTTTGGTGGGGAGGGAAATAAGTTTATTAAATGTGTACGCTATTAATTTAATGTCGGGGCTGCTTGGGGAAAATAGTTCTATTATTAAAAGTGAATAGTATTAATTTAATTCCAAATTTGGGGCTGGTTGCAGGGAGGGAGGCCTAATTATTAAAGGGGGTGCTATTGATTTATTAACAGGACTCTTTGGGGACTCCTAAACTTTATGTACCTGTTTTTGATTCAAAATAGGGCCCGACATCCCAGAATCTACACAAACGGCAACTGAGCTTAAGACACCAGCAGCCACAGGTGGTGAAAGCGACAACAGCAGGTAGGGGAGACCAGGACCATCTTCCAACTGTTCTCAATATGGTGGGACTGTCCAGAATTTGGGTGACTGTCTCACTTAGTCAGGATTTGGTCTGACTACAAGGATAGTTGGGAGATATGTCCTACTTCACACTGTTATGCTTGTAAAGGCAGAGTTGTGTGCATCTAACAGTAGTGCACATAGCATTGCCTGTTTATTTGTTTAAACTTAATATCATATTCGACAATATGGGGCCCCCCTGTCTTAAGTGCCCCGGGCCCCCCAGAACCTTAATCCATCTCTGTTCTACACTATATAGTCACCACTACCACTACCACTCAAACTGTCGGACTCATCTCTGATGGGAGGACTCTATGTAAATCTAAGGTAACAACATTAAGAAATCACCAGCACAACCACAGGTTATACATTTACTCTGAAGAAAAGAGCACTTTATTAATAAATTGTTGCAATCCTACATATGTGTGGATGTCTCATCAAGGCACCATTAAATATGCATTATTATAAGTTCACTGTGTGTATTACAGATAATCACATACCCTTTCTTTATTTGCTCTATTTGTCCCTAGCTAATTTTATTTGCCAGCTAATTTTTGGCTGTAGTCTTTTTGTCCACAATCCAGACCTTGATTGGATTTTGGAGTCCTTCCATTAGTTACACATTGTAAGAGGCATTCTGTACAATAAGCTAAATTTCAACATGTCTTTCACTATAAAACAAAGCTACATGCTCACTGGTTATATGATTATAGCATTAATTCAATAAATACAATTTTCTCTCATAAATCAAATATGTGCATCATCCTCTTCTGAGACTCATAAGTAGTTCCACTAAAACATGATTTTGGTTGATGAAAAACACTATTCTGGGAACTACAACTTACTGGAATAACTCCTCAGACTTGAAATTGGCCTACAGTGAGAAACTGCCTCTTGAAAATTAAGAAAAACACTGTTGTTGCGATTTGACAAATAGGTTGTGAATACCAGACATTTATCAGCAACATACACTATATGGACAAAAGTATTCGGACGCTTGACCATTACACCAACATGGACTGTATTAACATTGTATTCAAATACACATACTTTAATATGGAGTTGGTCCCCCCTTTTGCAGCGATAACAGCTTCCACTCTTCTTGGAAGGCTTTCCACAGGGTGTTGGAGTGTTTCTGTGGAAATTTGTGCCCATTTATTCTATAGAATATTTTTGAGATCAGACACTGTTGTTTGACAAGAAGGCCTGGCTCGCAATCTCCATTCCAGTTCATTCCAAAAGTATTCAATGGGGTTGAGGTCAGGGATCTCTGCGGGCCACTAAAGTTCTTCCACAGCAAACTCATCAAACCATGTCTTTGTAGTTCTTGCTTTGTGCCCTTGGGCACAGTCAAGTTGGAATAGAAAAGGGCCTTCCCCAAACTGTTGTCACACAGTTGAAAGCATAGCATTGTCCAAAATAAATTTGTATGCTGAAGCATTAAGATTTCCCTTCACTGGGGACAAGGGGCCTAGCTCAAACCCTGAAAAACAGCCCCATACCATTATCCCTCCTCCACCAACTTCACAATTGGCATAATGCAGTCAGGCAGGTAACATTCTTCCGAAATTCACCAAACCCAGAATCAGGGCCTGATTAAGGGTTCTGGTCGCCCTAGGCTAATTAACCCGTAGCGCCACCCCCCTCCCCTGAAATCATTAAAGGATTCTCTAGCAAACAAATTTAGATTCTGTTACCTGATCTTGCAGTTTTTGAATGCCACACAATACAGAGATCATCACCTACCCCTCCCAGCCAATTCATTATCCACCTTAGCTCCCCCCACATACCTTCTACTTGCCAATTTATGGCATTAAAGGATATATGTATAAATGTCTCAGAAATAACCCCCAGCGGCCAATCATGATCCTCTTTTCTACTCCAGCCATTAGATCACTGTGCCCATTGTCACACTGCCTCCCTCAATACACTGTGCTTTTTATCACACTCTGACCCCCTTCAGCACACACTGCCCACCCTTCAGCACACACTGCCCACCCTTCAGCACAAACTATCCCCCTACAACACTCACTGTCTTCCTACAGCACTCACTGTCCCCATTTCAGCACTCTGTCCACCTTTCATCAAACACTGTCCCCCTACAGCATTCACTCTCCCCCTACAACACACACTGTCCCCCTACAGCACTCAAGGTTAGCATGCCAGTCAGTACCTATGTTCAGTTGGCCATCAGGAATTGGGCTGTGTATTGCACACAAGCCACTACAGGTCACCATGTTCACTGCGCTGGTATATTGTGAGGGGCAGGACTCTGCATGGTATATTGTGCGGGATCACTATTCTGGCATAATGTGTGGGGGTCACTTCAAGTACAATATACTAAGTTACTGCTGGCATGAGCATGTAGGGGTAAAGTTAAGTATAATGTGCTATTATTAATGGTTGGAATAATAAAGGGGTCTGATGAGGTGCATGATTACCAATCTTGCCTTGAGTGCAACAGCTTGATCACACCACTGTTTCCCCAGTAAGGCAATGGGTAGTGCAATCACCGGTTATCTTGCAATGTTGTCCTTCAGGGCCCTATTTGCACTGATGACTTGGATAGGATGTTTTGGAGCCATGAAATTAAATTTATCTGTGAGTCAACAGAAGGATCATGACATTATGCAATTAGGAGCACATTTTAAGTTCATTGGTTTCTTCCTGTACGCAGTGCCTAATTATAGTATGGTACTTTAAGGTGCACTTATTGAGCATGCCGTTACATTTTATAACAAGGAGATAAACTGCTAATTTGTTAGCTGTATGTGTTTGTAAACAGATATCAACACAGACACAAGCAGCTCAGTGCAGCACAGTGGCCTAGTGGCTAGCACTTCTGCCTCACAGCACTGGGGTCATGAGTTCGATTCCCGACCATGGCCTTATTTGTGTGGAGTTTGTATGTTCTCCCTGTGTTTGCGTGGGTTTCCTCCGGGTGCTCCGGTTTCCTCCCACACTCCAAAAACATACTGGTAGGTTAATTGGCTGCTATCAAAAATTGACCCTAGTCTCTCTCTCTGTCTGTGTGTGTGTTAGGGAATTTAGACTGTAAGCCCCAACAGGGAAGGGACTGATGTGAATGAGTTCTCTGTACAGCGCTGCGGAATTAGTGGCGCTATATAAATAAATGGTGATGATGATGATGAAGCAGCTGTTGTGTTTTTGGTAATTTAGTGTGGTTTGTCTTCCTTCTAATAACGAAACATACACTTATTAGTAATAATTTTGTTTTTGTTACCTATAAATTAAATGCATTATGCTAAATCTCGTTTTAGTTTTGGCTGTAAGACAGGGTATGAAAGGCTTCAATGAGTTTATATTTAAATTTTTTTGTGATCTAGCGCCACCATGTGGTCAGAACAGGCATTTCATATAAGTTTTATGTAAGTTCATTTGTTTACTTATTCTTTCTTTTAAATTAAATACAATTGTAAAAGTAAAATTCAGCAAAAACTAAACGTTTTGTTACTTAAATAAAAAAAAAAAAAAAATTTAAGCTAAGCTTCATAAGTTTTGCATTTTTAATTGCAGTGATTTCCAAACAGCCATATTCCCCATCTTATGTTTTATAAAACACCAGGGGGTAAATGTATTAAAGTGTGTATGTTTCAAGTCACCAACATTCGGTGACTTTGCAAGGTAAATTTAAATTTAACAGCAATGGCTTTAAAGTCAAGTTTTGTCTTAAAGGCCATTACCGTTTTAAATTTCCCCTGCAAGGTCGCTGAATATTGATGACTTGCAAAATCTGCACTTTAATACATTTCCCCCAAAATTAAATTAATGAAAAATCCAGGAAAGTGTAACATTAGGGAGAAGTAAGGGAAAAAACACACACAAAGCACTTTGCCATTGACCACTGTGATAAACAATTTGTCTCAGCATGTTAAAGGACTTTCTATGGAAACCACATCTGTACAGTAAAATAAAATGTTAACTTGAGTCAAAAGGAAATGTATTATTGAAATCAAAGATCTGGCCCAATATATTAAATGACTTATGCTTTATGAAATTTTCATTACTAAAAAATGAACCACTGCACTTACCTTTTTGATTATTGCACAAAAATCCTTATGTACATCACTATCACAGTAACAAATACTGGGCCGCATTTAGAGTTAAATGCATATTCACACCAAATGTATGCAGAAAAAGACATACTCAAAAGAAACATTCTTATATGTACATACTAAGTTGGACGAACATGAGAGAGTATTTGATCCAGGCATATATCAGGCACAGAAGTGTGTATATACTGTTAGGAACCGTGAGCACCACCGCAACTCCCTGCTCTCTCCCCCTCGTCTCCATGACGACCGGGACATCCCTTCCGGGTATTTGACCCGACCGTTGCCATGGCAACAGCCGGACGCCGCTAAACCATTCACAGCCTGTGGGCTGATTAATTTAGGTACTTATTTAATTACCTGGTGCCTGATGATAATTACAGAGCTAAGCCCTGATTGGCTAGTATCAGTATATAAGGCAGGGAGGGCTTAGCCTCACCATGAATTTCTGCATTTTATAGTAGTGGGCAAGGCTATGGTGACAAGACAAGGTCACCACGCCTGTTCTTCTGGGAGTCCGGGAGTGCTTCCCGAATTTCGGGAGCCCCCTGGGAATTCCAGGAGAGTAGGCAAGTTTGATATACACAAAAAACACAAAAATTATTTAGTGGAGTGTCAAATACATAAATAAGAATAGTCTTTACAGTAATTAATAAATGCAAGTCGAATTTCTCATGTAAAATGTAATAAAACAAAAACACCTATAAATCCATGTTTACCCCTTTAAAATACAATAAGAATCTTCTTTCCTGCAGGTGACCAAATGGAAATTACAAATAAGTAATGCAAATAGATGATCATGACTTGATATAGTATACCTGCAATGCTAATGAAATGAGTACTATTAGCTGTACAGGTCAATGCGTAAGCAGCCAATCCATAGCGACTAGATAGTGTGCTGAAGGTTGTTATCATCACATCTTTGCACCAGTAACCTAGTACCCACAAAAGTACTGGGAAGCATCCACGTCTTTGTTGCACTTAGGTGGACACACCCTTACTGTACTCAGATAGCGCTTGACCCCTTGCCTGCCCCGCCTCTCCAGCATATGGGAATGCAAGTCTGCAACATGCAAAGTTCAACATGCTGATGTCTTTTTTTGGTGCAAATGTGCAGTATGGAAGTGCACATCTTAAGCAAAATTTTGTATACATCACACTCTAATTTGGGCCCATTGTGTCCGAGTAAATTTGGATTGATATTGGATTAATAAAGGGAGTGCAAAACCAAGGGAATGGGTCTGATGTAAACATTAAAAGAAAATGTAAATTCCAGAAAAGGGTTCAGGGTTGTAAAATGTTAATTGACCATATATTTATTTATATATTTTCTATATATTAAAAAGTAATTAATATGGATGGTTGTATAAGATATTTCTGTCAAGGAACACACAGAAGTAGTGGTATTCTCACAGTCTGCCTGATTTAGCTCCATCCACCACGTAGGCACGGAGTCTAATGTGGTGAAGACTTTTGCCAGGAACCCCCGCAAGGCTTAATAACCCCCAGTGCATACCTTGCAACTGTCCGGATTTCAGCGGGACAGTCCCGATTTCAGCGAGAAAGTCCCGATAGGACAATACTGATTTCAATAGGAAAATACCAATTTAAGGGCTTTATGGGGGAAAAGAGGTATCTAATGGGCAGCTATGAAAACCCTGCTGTGAGTTTGGATTGAGTTTGAATAAGACAAAGACACTTGCGTTCCATTGCCTCTTTCTGCATACTGAACTGTCCACATCCTGCAGTGTTACAGTTATTATAATTTCTGCTCATATGAGTTTACTAGCAGGGCTGAGGCACTCTGGGGTTAGCCCAACCATATTACTACCTATCACAAGCTAGTTATTGCCCTAATACGCCCCTCTTTAGCTCCGTCCCTGTGGTATAATGAGGGTTATATAAGCTGTGTTTTTGATCTGTAAGGGTGATCTTTGGGGTGACTAGGAATTGTGCTTCCATCACGTACATACATACACTGCTTGTAAGGAATTCTTCTGCCTGGTATCTGTACATCGACTTGCCTGTTTTGCCATCTGCTGAATATACTACGCTTTTGGTTGCAACTGGTCGCCTATGGAATTTTCAAAGAGCCTACCAGGACGCACAGTCCTCACAGTAGCCTAGCACTTTACAGCGTGGGGGCGTGGTCACGCCCCTGTTGCACCATGGTCATACCCGCTTTATGACTTGGCCCCACCACTATCCAGCTGCCGGGGACAGACCTGTTGGGAGGTATGGCAGTGTGATAGTTGCTAATTTATCCTTATGGAGGGGAAAGGGAGAGGGGGAGAGGGATATTCCTCCCAGACTTCAAAAATGACAATCAGATACATTCACTGGGTCAAATCATCCTCAGAATGTTCATACAGATAGCATTTGTTGCAGGAAAGACATCCAAACAATGTTTACAATTTGTTAGTAACTTTGCCCTCATCATATAGAGGGAAGTACAGAAAATGTCCTACATTTCACCTGTAGCCCATCATTGTTGCAAGCAGGACTAAGCAACTCCCCATCTGTTGTGGAACTATAAGTCTGAGCAGGCGCTGACAGGTTCCATCTAGCAGGGCATGCTGGAACTTGTAGGTCAACAATAGCTGAAGAGTCAGAGACTGACAGAATCTAATATGGAGAAATAACAACTGATGAAGGCATCATTTTTGATTAAGGAGTTGCAAACAATATTTACAAGAAACAAATTATTTCTACTATTTTAATATTTATAGATTTGCGATGGTAGTCAGATACTTTTTAGAAATGCAAACAAAATTTAGGGTATTATATTTATTATGTAACTTTTTATGGTTATGGAGTTAGAATTTTTGCTTTTATATATTTCATATTTAGACATAATAAAAGACATATAATAATTTCTTAAATAATATCTACATGACAGACATATGTGAACAGGACACAAACAGTGTGTTAACTAATTTGCAACAATATAAAAGTGCTGTGATTTATGTATGTTGATTAATAAAACTTTGCTAACACATCTGGCAGACATTACCTGGTGAATCTGATTTGTCTGGTACATTGAGAATTTATTGTCCTTAACCAGCACATCAAAACATTATCGTTTTGAAACAGTGCAGATCTCAGCTACTGTTCAGATGGTAAGACCTGCTGAGCTATTAAAAGACAATGAATGGCAGTAGATTTAATGTAGCTTACTTTTAACATATGCTTTGCATTAAATAAATGTATACAGATGGATTAAAAAAGAAAGCTAGTAACATAGAATTTGACGGCAGATAAGAACCATTTGGCTCATTTAGTCTGCCCATTTTTTAACCTATGGTAACCTCAAACCCTAATTGATCCTTCGTTCTTTGTAAGGATATCATTGTGTCTATCCCAAGTATGTTTAAATTGCGCTACTGTATTAACCTCTACCACCTTTGATGGGAGGCTATTCCATTTATCCACTACCCTTTCTGTGAAGTAATTTCTCCTCAAATTCCCTATGAACCTTCTCCCCTTCAGTTTCAGTGCATGTCCTCGTGTACTAATTCTTCTCTTCCTTTAAAAAATGTTTCCCTCCTGTACTTTATCAAAAACTCTTAATATATTTGAAAGTTTCTATCATGTCCTCCCTTTCCCTTCTCTGTTCCAAACTATACATATTAAGCTCTTCTAGTCTTTCCAGCCATGTCTTTGTAGGCCATGCACCATTTTAGTTACCCTTCTTTGTACAGTATATAATGTATTTATATCCTTCTGGAGATATGGCCTCCAGAACTGAATATAGTATTCTAGATGAGACAGTACCGATGACCTATACAGCGACATTATTACTTCTTTCTTTCTGCTACTGATTCTTCTCCCTATGCAACCAAGCATCTGATTTGCCTTTCTCATAGAAGCTTAATAAGGTAAATTGACAGTGGGCTAAAGACATATGGGGCCTGATTCATTGAAGAACATAAATGCCGATATGTGTCGTATTTTGTGTTTTTCACTCTGCACATGTGCAAAACCAATACGTATGCCAAAGAGCACAATTCATGCTTGCACATAAATGAAAGCCTACGATTTCATAGACAGAACAGGTAGGGAATAGGTGTATGCACCTAGTCAATGTATAGTAAGGGCGTGCCAAGTGATAATAATGATGGTCACTTATGAATGCTAGAACATGAACACAGACATAGTTATCATCACCAGTGCATACCATTGAACCAGCTTTCCAGCACCTGCAAGATATACGTCTCGCGACACGACAGATCTCCTTGAGTTACAATGCATGAACATGCCCTTACTGTACTTAGCCTACGCATGCCTCCTCTGTTCCTCCTACAGACATAAGTGTAAAATGAGCTAAAATCTGTATATGGACAGAAATGCATATGTTACACACAAAAAACCTAACATATATTTAGTACTACAAAAACCCTGGTATGTTTGGTGGATACTCTATTAACATATCACATCATTAATCAATTTGCTTTAATCAAACCACAGCTCAGACATACAGCTCACACATTCCTAACAGTATAACCTTACAACTTTAATAACATATATGATATAACTGTAATTATAACATCAACATTCCCCCCTAGAACTGGTCCTCTGGGAATTATGTTGGCCAACAGAGAAGGATGTTGCCTCCTTCATCCAATCCTGCACTAATAAGCTGACACAGACTCTATCCTCCATACTCCTAATGCCCATTCCACAGAGGCCATGGACCCATTATAAAAATAGTAAAATGAAAAACTTCACACTATTTAATGTAACTTATCTAGCATAATAAATTGGTAGTTTATTCATTCATGATGACTGCATTAAACTATATTTTCAGATATCAGATAAATATTTTAGTGACACTATTTGTTTATTTTAACATTATTTCTTCAACAATAGTGTTCTTTAAAGATTTTCAATTATGGGGGTACAGAAAATAAAAAATGGGGAAGGGGCAAAAAGGAAAGGAAGGTACACGGGGGGAGCACAATAAAACATTTGTTACAAGAAAAGATGAAACATATAACGTCAATAGCATTGGGAACATATGAAGTAAAACCAGCTAGTATATAACACGATTGAATTAAACTAAATATAGACCAAGTAAGAAGTGCTCAATATTTGGAACCTAAGGCGAGGTGGGACACAAAGAGGATTGGTGGAATCTTATATTATCCAAATCAAATTCTTGTCTGAAGATACAGCAGTAGAATAAGGTACATCCAGTGTCTCCATCTCACAACTAAGTGGAACTTTGAAATTCATTTCATGGATAGATGTGAGTGTAGTAACCTTCCAGGAACTGAGCTACTGGTTTTACGTGTGGCTATGAGGATATTTCCAATCACATATTTATCACATGAGGGAATTTGAGGTGGAAAATAATGGAGAAGCACCAAGTCACAATGGGCAAGTGGACAATGGGTGACATCTTTGGTCAGGGTCGAGACAGCGGTCCATAAGGACTGGGAAACTCCAAAAAAATGTAAAGGTGTCACCAATCTCATCACAATTGTGCCAGCAATATTTTTTAAAGGGGGGGCCCCATTTGATATAGTTTGTCTGGAGTCAAATAAAGCCTATGCAATAACTTAAACAAGATCTCAGTGTGGTTTAAACAGCGAGACATACTGTGGTCTGATGAGAAGATGGACTGTATCATGGAAAAATCCTAATCTAGGTCTCATTCCCACTGTAGTTGAGAAGGAAATTTTGGGGAGTCATCTATGGTAGAGAGGAATCTGTACAAGAATGTAATGCCAACTTTGTTATTTTCTTTAGTCAACTTGGCCAATAGTCAAGAAAAAGCTGGATGAAGAGAGCGATGCTGTGAGCCGAACAAAGTAAACCAATGTTGAATTTGGAGGAATTTATAGAAGTCTTGGACTGGAAGATGGTACTGGGTTCTAAGCAGCATGAAAGACACAAATAAGGCCCTCATCATTATACAGGTGTTGAAATCTGGAGAGACCCTTCACTAACCAGGAGGAGAGGTTAAGGTCTGGAATCAGTTTGGCTATTGTCAAGAGGGAGACGCTAAAGGTGGGGAGAACTGTTTCTGCATTGGCAGCAATGGCTTTATCCCAGAGCACCAAGAAATCTCTAGACAGTTGAGTTAAACTAAGGGGGAGGGGGGGGGGGGTGCTACATCTTAGGGACCCAAATCAGAGGTATGGAAAATGAGGGATTAAGAGCCTTCTCCAAATCGACCCACAGTTTATGATTTGAGTGAAGAGCCCATTCCCTCAATTGAGATAAAGGACATGCCTCTTGGTATTTAACCAAATCTGGAAGGGTGAGACCTCCCAACTTTTTCTCTCGGGTCCTACGAGAGTAGACCATACGCGGTGACTTACCTTTCCACACATAAGTAAACATTAATGAGCGCAAATGTATTCAAATATGTATTTTAATATTACTTAAGATTTTGTAAAACAGTTATTTGGTCATAATTAACATATTTTCAAATCTAAAATAAGCTTACCTTACACCTTTGTCAGATAAACAGGTACAGACAGTGAACAGTAAATACATAGAACCCACACTTTATAACAGATAAAGACAGCAGATAACTGACTATTATGTTCCAGGCACTAACATTTATACCTAAGCTGAGTGACCTCACAACAGCTGTTTGTGATGTGCAGTCATAAGATCAGCCCAGTGAAAGCAGTTACATCTCTCAAGAATTACACAATGAAGTGAAATTACGTGTCTATTTATAACATTGTAATGAGCACTAATACTTGTTATTATATATTAGTGGGTACAAGTTGTGTTCTTATTCTTAATTCATAAAATTGTCCTTACAGTACTCGGCGTATGCTAGCCCGCACCTTCCCACCCTCCCTATGTCTCCAGGTGTAAGTGTAAGATGCACCAAAATCTGCACATGGACATATGTGCACATTGATTTGGTGATCATGAGCAGTATTAAAATGAGTATCTTATGCAAAGAAACAGACACATATCCAATTGTACATGAGCCCCTAGCTTTGATGAAGCTCTACTAATGTATCATATCATTATTCAACTTAAATTAAAAGACGCAGCTCAGCCATAATGACCACAGCTGCCCATTTAATCTTAGTAACCCGTACATGTATCATCCCCTTTAGATGGGACTTAGCAGGGCACCAATGAGGAGAGGCTTAGTAGATATGATTTTTGCTTTGAAGACTGGAGGGGAGCAGAGTGTTTGTAAATCTCATGGGTCAGTAACTAACTGTAATTTGTGTGCTTTTCTTGGCGATTGTGCTGTCTGTGTGCATCCCTGGCTATGTTAGGTGTATGTGTGCATCTCTGGGTGAGTGTGATATCTGTGTGCATCCCTGGCTATGTTTGGTGTATGGGTGCATCTCTGGGTGATTGTGATATCGGTGTGCATCCCTGGCTATGTTTGGTGTATGGGTGCATCTCTGGGTGAGTGTGATATCTGTGTGCATCCCTGGCTATGTTTGGTGTATGGGTGCATCTCTGGGTGATTGTGATATCGGTGTGCATCCCTGGCTATGTTTGGTGTGTGGGTGCATCTCTGGGTGAGTGTGATATCTGTGTGCATCCCTGGGTATGTTTGGTGCATGTGTGCATCTCTGGGTATTGTGATATCTGTGTGCATCCCTGGCTATGTTTGGTGCATGTGTGTATCGCTGGATGAGTGTCGTGTCTGTGTGCACCTCTGGCTAGTGAAGTGTCTTTGTAAATATCTATGAGATCCTAGTCTCTGTGTGCATGTCTATGGTAATGCAGTATCTGTGTGCATCTTTGTGCAAGTGCAGTGTTTGTGTGCATCCCGCAGTGGTCACAACAATCGCAGCTTAAACCTGCTGTAAGCCAGGAGGCACATGCAAGTAGCAATATGGCACCCTCCTGGACACAGAATAGCTAATTAGACATTTGGAGAATGCGGTCTTATACCTATTGCTATTCCCATGCTCTATAATAATACAGCTTGAAGCTACAGGAAACAATGATGGCAACAAAAAAGTGTTTCTTGCATGAAATAGATGCAATATAAAATACTGAGTAAAAAAAGAAAAGTTATTCATGAAAAAACCCCAGTGTGCCCTTCAGAGGAATAAATTTAGTAAGTAGTCTTGGGAGTGAAAGAGATAAACCTTATGTATCCAAAACATTAGCCCAAGCATTAACCCTAAATTTGAAGCTGAAACGGTAAATGTCACTTAAGCTAAAACTATCCTAAGAAAGCTATGATTTTGTCTCTCAATTTGAATAATGTAAGAATCCCCTATTTATATCCTCTAGTGGAGTAGAAAAGGGAATTCTTTTGAACTCGCCTGAGAAAACTTGATACACTCTACTTTCTGTGATACAGCTGCACATTACAAGGTACTTTGCACAAAAATTATCGTTACATGGATCTAATAATTTCTTGGAAAAATTACTAAATTGTATAAAGCCAATAATCTTAATAATAAGTATAATAATATGTTAATGACATGGTGACTTACATGCATACTTCACATCAGTTAATGGAACTGATAAATCTTAACACCTTTTTGGATGATATGGTTAAACTATATTTACTTTGATATATCCAAAATCTGTGAGTAATGGTAATTTTTATTTATAATTTTATTTTCATATATCTTGTTAAGTTTATTGGTCATTACAAAGAAACATTTCTTTCATATATAAAATAATCTTACCTTACATGATGTCATTTCACATCTCTCAGATATTATCACAGAAACAAATACTGTAGACAAAGTTGCTCACAGGCAGCTGATAACTGACTGCTCTGTCAAATCACTTGTATTTATACTTAAGCTAAGTGACATCACAACAGTTACTTGTGATGTAAGTCAGTGATATTCTTAGCACAGTCAAAGCTTTTATAACTGAATTACATGAGGGAAATTTCATGTGTGGTTACGTATTTTACTTTAATGGGTGATAACTCGTATCTAGATATTGATGGATAATCTCATTAATATCTTGTGAAGAAAAGTACATTCCTCATGGATATTCTACTTCTGAATGTGAATGTTCTTTATGGAATGTTCTTTATGGAAAACATTTATTTCAATTTATAGAAAAATGAATTTGCTGATGATTGCAATTTCAATATTTAACCATTTTTATACTGAAAGAAAACTTGCAAGACAGTAAAATCAGGAGAATTTCAAAGTCATTGTGTAATGCTCCGTTAAACTTCTATAAGGTACCATTTAAATATTTTTTGTAGTTCTAATACACAGCTGGGTCACAATGAATTTTAATAGAAACCTGGCTATAGGGTAGGAGAAACAATTAAAATAAAGAAACATGACAATGGGCTTTGCAGAGAAAAACATCCCTCTTAGAGAAGTGAAAGGAAAGAGCAGAGGTATACGAACAATGGCAGCCAAACAAGTCCTGAGAGATAAATTATTGAATTCGGGCCATGAAGATTCAGAGGACACATAGTGGAAGAGGAAAGGCCTAGGGACAAGTTGTGGTAGAGAAAGACAGGTAGCCAATGGTAGTGAAATCCAACAGGATTGCAACAGACTGTATACTCCAAAGTCCAGACCATCATTTGATCAGTCAGAATTAAGATTAGCCAACTCCTTGTGAATACAAAATTCCACCACCTTTTTCCATTTTTTCTGTTTATTCCCTCTGTCTCCATTAAAATTTTCTAATCAATCTGTTCTATATTCTTATCTGTACAAATATTGCTAGTTGTCCATTGCTAGTTGTCCCACACAAACAAGCATTCTGGGGCATTTGGGCAGCATTTGGGCAGCACAGTGGCCTAGTGGTTAGCACTTCTGCCTCACAGCACTGGGGTCATGAGTTCGATTCCCGAACATGGCCTTATCTGTGTGGAGTTTGTATGTTCTCCCTGTGTTTGCGTGGGTTTCCTCCGGGTGCTCCGGTTTCCTCCCACACTCCAAAAACATACTAGTAGGTTAATTGGCTGCTATCAAAAATTGACCCTAGTCTCTGTCTGTCTATCTCCCTCTTTGTCTGTCTGTCTGTGTCTGTGTGAGTGTGTGTCTATATTAGGGAATTTAGACTGTAAGCTCCAATGGGGCAGGGACTGATGTGAGTGAGTTCTCTGTACAGCGCTGCGGAATTAGTGGCGCTATATAAATAAATGATGATGATGATTCTGTGAGTTAATGAAGAACAGAGTAGAAATGTTAATTTACAGTAGACAGATCTGTAATATAAAATGTTTATTTGTGGGGAAGAATAAGTACTGTGTTTTGTGCTCAAGTTTTCATTCTGTGTCTCAAGTTAATCTGTCAACCACATTGCAAATCAGTTTACTGCAGATTCCAGCAGTCCCATTTTTCAGTGACACAAACTGCATTTGCTGTCAAAGCAACATGGCTGGCAGGTGGGGGCATACAAGGAAATGAATGGAGAAGTCATTGCCATTTGTGCTGAGTAGAGTGACGGCTGTAGCCCCTGGGCATATTCCCATCCACTATTACCTGCAGACACTGGTCTACTGTGCCTATAACTACACCTCGTGACAGGAACCGGGCACTAAGTTGCACATGTAGCACCAGGGACTGTAAACCACACCATCTAGACACAACCTATGCAATCAACTATGATAGTCTTGTAGAAGGTTAACAGCATGAATGTATTAGTCTATATCTCTGAACTTACTAAGTATACATAGTAGGAGTCTCTATCACCCACTTTTATTTCACAAAGATACTTGTGTTGAGCATCCGTTGAGCATCCAAGTGACCCCATTTAGCTGCCCAGACTGACTGATGTGTGTGGGGACAGCTCAAACAGAACAACAATTCAGAAACCAAGAGGTAGCATTCATGCACAAACCTGTCTACAGGAAGCTTTTTCTTAATTACAGTGTAACAATTAGAATTTTAATTGTTGATGGAGAGAGTGATTATTTTTACTACTTTATTATATGTTTGTGGCTATGGCTTAGGGAGCTAACACAATTTGTGCTGGTGCACCTAGATTTGTGCCATAGTGCATGCAATTGTGCAACAAGATGGTAGTATTTGGGTGCCTCTTGGTAAGTTAGCTCTCAATTTAAAAACACATATATATATGGCCCAAAACTAGGGACTCTCATTATTTAGAGTTAATAGAAGCGCCGTGGCTCTCCATACATTTGCAAATGTGTGCAACTGACATTTCTGCATTTTTTCTTTGCTGGTCATAGCAGTGTGCTGGGGGATTTTTCTCTGTATTTGTTGTCAATACAATGGTCGTGATGCTCCCTGAATGAAACACCGTGTCCAGCTATTCCTCGGTTTTGCAGATTAATACATGAGATTCATTTGCTCATTTTCCATCCTGGTGGCACCCATTACTGCGCTTACCCGAAAAGGGGCCGACACGGCCTATTGGTCCCCATTAGCTATAGTGTTGTCAGGCGCAGTCTCCGCTGTTCTCCTGTGAAGCGGGGACAGCCTCCTGATAGCAGCCAATAGTAGGTCATCCTCGTGCCATCGGGTGCATGTACACTGACACGTCCCGTTGCTAGGCAGTGGGATGCTTCCTTGTCTCGGCGGTCAGTGTGTTTAGCCGCCCCTCTTCTCCTTCTATCACAGCTTGGCTGCCTCTATATAAACCTGGCTCTGACACCATTAGGGTGCCAGAGTATCATTTCTCCTGTTCTCCAGCATTATTGTATATTCCTGCTCCTGTTTTGGTTTTGACCTGGCTTCCCTAACTTCTCTTCTGGATTGTGCCTGATTGCCTCTGTTGTGACCTCGGTCTGTCGACCATTCTTCTGGATTCCGCTATTAGTCCTATCCTTGTGACCTCGGCCTGTCTGACTTCTCTGTGGATCTCCCTTTGGTACCACCTGTTTCTGTTTGGTTTCTGACCCGGATCGTTCTGACCACTCTCAATCACTACTCTGGTAACTGTCTAGGAGGACCGGGTCCTGTGTACCCTGTGCAGCAAAGCTCAAACCTCCTTGCGGGGGTCCCTGTTGAACACCAGAAATACATTAGACTCTGCACCTCCTGGTTCAGTGGCGCTAATACCAATTAGTGGTTTCTGAGCATCTGTAGTCCACAGCGCTCCTTGAGTTTGACACTACAGCGCTCCTCGAAGCCTAATCAGCGTCCATCTCTGCACTCAAAACCGCCTTTTCCACAGCTCTGGTCTTCAGGCACCCAATCCCGGAACCTTCTTTGATCATAGAAGTGGATGCTTCGGATGAAGAGGAAGGTGCTATCCTTTTGCAAAAGGATCCTCGGGATCAGAAGTTGCACCCTTGTGCTTTCCTGTCTTGGAAGTTTACCTCTACAGAAGCTAATTATGATGTTATATGTTTCAACCGTAAATTGTTAGCCATTAAATGGACATTCGAAGAATGGTGGCACTGGCTAGAAGGTGCTAAGCATCAAATTTCTGTCTTCACGGACCACAAAATTCTTCTATACAGTCAGTCTACCAAAACACTGACATCCAGACAAGCCCGATGGGCTCTCTTTTTTACCCATTCCAGTTTGTAATCACTTACCGACCAGCTAACGCCTTGTCCCGCAACTTTGTATCCACACATCCAACTTCTGCTAGCCCTTTAACAATTGTTCCAGCTTTCTCTATTCTTTCAGGCCTCACTCAGGACCTGGGTACAACTTTACGTAAGCTTTAACGCCAGCCACCTCCTGAGACACCGGCAGACAAGTTATTCGTTCCACATCACCTAAGAAGGGCAGTCCTCATCGAAGCTCATGACTGTAAAACTTCCGGGCATCCCAGAGTATCAAAGACCATCGAGAACCTGACCCGTTTGGTTTGGTGGCCAACTTTACCTGCTGATACTAAGGAGTTTGTAATGTCTTGTGAGCTCTGCGCCTGGAACAGTCGCCCTGCTGGTCCTCTGATACCCTTATCTATTCCAGAAAAGCCATGGGCACACTTATCCATGGATTTTATTGTTGATCTACCCTGGTTCTCTGGTTATAACACCATCTGAGTGACTGTTGACCGATTTAGTAAGATGGCCCACTTTGTACCCTTGACCGGGCTTTCATGTGCACAAACCTTGGCCTCCTTGTTCATACATATTCCGTCTCCACAGGTTCCCTGTTGACATTGTATCTGCCCGGGGCTTTCAATTTGTAGCTTCATTCTGTAAGGCTTTTTGTACACTACTAGGAATCAATCTCAGTCTCTCTACGGCCTACCACCTGCAGTCTAATGGGCAAACCGAGAGGGGGAATCAATCCTACGCCTATATGTTTCAAAATTCCATGATAATTGAGCTACGCTACTCGCATGGGCAGAATTTGCTTACAATAACGCCTATGATTCCTCTACACGTGTCTCACCATTTTTCTGCAATCTGGGCTTCCACCCCTGAGCTAATTCCCTGACTTCTCTGTCTGCTTCAAGTTTGCCTGGTATCCGTAACACTGCCATACACTTCGCCCAAATCTGGAAGAAGGTTCACTTCGCTCTCAAGCAAGCCTCCTTTAAATTCAAACATTTTGCAGATCTGCATCGTAGGCAAAGCTCTTTCAAAGTTGGCGACAAGATCTGGCTCTCAACATGAAATATCAAACTCCGAAGAGCATAGCCCTCTTTCCTTGTGTGCTCCTTCTACTATTCCATCACCCTCTGTATTTCTTGGCCTGCTTCGCTAGCCCTGTTTTTCCTGTTTACTTAAGCTTCGGCATTCTTCTCACTGATTTCTACCATCTTTTTCACTATCTGTCCCAGAAATAATCTGATTTGCTTTACCCTGTCACCTGTGTTTGTATATATTTTTGTATCATGTTGTGTCTTGGTTCTGTTTTATGTATATGTAATGTACGGCGCTGTGGACCCTTTGTGGTGCCTTATCAGTCAAAGATAATAATAATTGTTCTCTCCTCAAGCTGACTACCTTGTCTCGCAAATTCAGGCCTCATCGAATCCACAGACCTGAGCTTTTGTTCACTCATTTGCTGACCTGCTCCTTATCCCTCTGGATACCCTGCCTAAAGTCGTGTTTCGCTATTTGTTTCACCTCTGCTTGTTTACTGGATTCTGATTGTTTGCTTGTTGCCCTGACCTCTGCCTGTCTCCTGGATTCTGCTCATTTGCTGGTAGCCCTGACCTCTACCTGTGTACCGGATTGTGGCTAAGTAGCCTGGAATCACTTGTCTCCAGAAGTCCAGTTCTCTCCTCCCATCTCCTGAGCTCATAAGCTCCCACTACGCTGAGTTTAAGACCTGGGGGCATCTGAGTACCTGTGAGCATAACTAGCTCTATGGGAAAGGCGGCTGCTAACGGTGAAGATCTCTACCCTCTGTTCTGGGAGTTTATGTTAGCCCTAACAGTAAGACATCCAGGCTGTCAGGCTGGCCGTGTGAATCTACCTACCCTCTGGTATAGTCACCACTACACGGGGAGGCACGGAGTTCACCAGGGACACCCGCAAGGAGGTTTGGATTTTGTGGTAGAGGCACGCAGGTCGCGGCCCTCCCAGGTAGCCACCAGAGAGGTGAAGAGGTAGGCAGGAAAATAGAACAAGAGAGCAGGCAGAGGCAAAGTCAGGGTAGCCAAGGTCAAACCAGAGGATGCAATAAGTCCGCAGGGAATTCCAACAGAAGAGTCAGGCAAGCCGGGTCAATACCTTGGAACAGTCAGGAACAGATAGATGGAGCTGGGTTGGCGGTCAGAATCAGACAGGAAGCAAGGACAAGCGTCACATTGCCTAGCAACGAGGAGGCCGCAGCTCTGCGCATGTGTCGGCGACTATTGGGCATAGACGCGTTCCGTTGCCTAGCAACGGGACGTGAGGAGGCAGAGCAGGAAGGAACCCATCTCAGGCACTTCCTGACAGTGCGGGGACGGCGCCTGACACAGGCGTTCCATGTATTAGTGAATTGAAGGGGATGGTCGTGTATAACACTGGTGATGTACTCCAATTTATGTGTCTGTCATATTTTAAGGATAAGGGTCATCCCTATATTTATTATGCAATTGCAGTGTCCTTTTGCAGTTCTGCACAGGGCCACAATTCTTGCCACATTTCTAGCAATGTACAAAAAAAGATATAATAAAGAATTGCCATGTGTAATAAAGACAGTGTTGAAGTTGAGACAATATCATAATCAATTTAAGATATACATGTGGCTAAACTGAGCAGAGAGGTGGTGGCTTTACAGTGGTAGGTGCTTGATCTTTGATGTGATATGTATACTTTTGCATAGTGCAAGTCTTCAGATTTTCCTCCTCAATGTAAACCTTGGTGCACTTTTAGTTAGCAGAGGCATCTCCAAAAAGTGGGAGCATGCATGCACTCTGAATTGCGCTCAGAAGACTATCTAGGTGCACTGGTGCAAAACCAAAACGATTTGTAGTATCCATCACGAATTAGATCCTGTATTACAGTTCATGAACTTTACCTCCAAGACATTGGCTTATATATTCTATTTTATTATTATTTATATATAGACATTAACAATAGTAAATAAACAACAGTTGAAATTAGGCACATCGACTAAAATTGCGCTTAGGAGCAACATTTGCACTTAATCACAGCAACCAATCAGTAAACTTCTTTTTTCTAACTAATGTAATAAAAGGAAATTCTCTGATGAAGCCACATTAATACCGGACGAAGAAACACATAAGTGGAGTCATTAACAGGACTAAGAACTAAGTCATCTGTGGAAGTGATAACTATACTATAAAGACTCTATTGATAAACATCTGGCTATAGACCTGCATCTAGCTGTCAAACAACATGTATGGAGGTGCCAAGTGGAGTGGGAGGTAATAGACACTAAAATATCTATCTGATCTGCCGCAGGGTGAGAGATCAATACAGAGAGCCACTTGCTGTGGTTAAATTACACTGCTTTCCTGCTAGGGCTGACAGAAATATCAGAAACTTGTAGAACAGGCAGGAGAGGTCTTCACCTATAGCAGCCGCCTTTCCCATTGAGCTGTACGCTCTCACAGGTACTCAGATCTTCACTCAGAGTAGTACAAGTTTATAATATTATTGCAGCACAGGCGAGGGCCTGATGGTAGCGCAGTCCAGAAGCAGGCCGAGGTCAGAGGGGCAACAGAAAGCAACGCATCTGGAAAACAGGCAGAGGTCAGGGTCACAGGCAATCCAACAAGCAAGCCAGGGGTCATACACAAAGAATCAATCCACAGGAGCAGGAGAAAGGAGGAGGTCAGCAACCAGAGACAGAAAGCTATAACCGGCACTGAGGCTCAGTCCTCACTGCCTTAAATAGTGATGTGGCCCAATGAACAAGCAGAGTGCACAGCTGAACCCTTAGCACAGGTGGCTAAACCCATTCCCCAATCAGCCATAGGAGGCTGCAATCACACACACCTGCGCACGCGCGCCCAGCTGTTAGACAGCAGGCCGGGCACGGCGGCAGGGAGAACCAAGCGTCCCGGTTGTTGCCTAGGCAACCGGGACGAAGAAGGAGGAAGTGATGTCCTGGTTGTCATGATGACGGCCAGGACGCCCACGGTGGCCAGCAGTGGAGTCACGGCTCGTGACATTTCCATGATCTTTGCTGGACTCCGGATTTGAATGACATCGTTATAGCAGCTGGATAAATTTAACTTACACCTCCTAATTGAGGAACATACAATCAGTT
The DNA here is from genome assembly GCF_038048845.1 of Mixophyes fleayi. Classification (NCBI taxonomy): domain Eukaryota; kingdom Metazoa; phylum Chordata; class Amphibia; order Anura; family Limnodynastidae; genus Mixophyes; species Mixophyes fleayi. The sequence goes on along the minus strand of NC_134406.1, from coordinate 80,576,627 downwards.
ACTAGGGTATCACCAGGGGCGGAGAGTCTGAATTGCCATACAAGATTGACAGTCCTTTAATTTATGGTAACTCCTTGTAATATGCCAATCTTATTGTACTCTGTATGAATGACTTCCGTTGTGTGCATGATCGGATCTTCACTTATTGAGCCTGATTCATTAAGGAAAGTAAAGCAAAAAAATTAGTAACTTTGAACATTGGCAAACCATGTTGCAATGCTAGGGGGCTATTATTTGCACATAAGGAATACTGGCTGCTTTTTTCATTTAGGACGCAAATACTTGATAACTTTATTTTTACACTGACATTAAAAGTTGATCTAGGAAATGCCCTACCCCAATTATAATTATCAGTCCTCCCATTTTAACTTTACCTCCCCCTCCAATGCAATATGATTTTTCCAAGGTTAAAACTTACTAATTTTTCTTGCTTTACTTCTCTTAATGAATCAAGCCCATTATATTTAGCTGAATATTTGACCAGGTGCCTGTTCATTCCTAAGAAGGTGGATTGTTTATTTGTATGACTTAATTAATATATTTTGAATTTATATTGATTCCTGTTATTTGGATGCCTGGCATAGGTGGATTGGGGAGATCATATGAACTCATTTTACTTTGTATGCATTTTTTGTAAAAATGACAGAAAGTGCCTGATTGTTTTGCTTTGGTTACATTCAAGTTCTATCCTCCAGAGACTGATCAGACAATATATTTTATTTTTACAAAGTTCAGTAAACCCCAGGAAGACTTGTCACTTTTTTATCTATTTATTTTGTGTTAACTTGTTTTTTATTTTAAGCCAAGATATTCTGTTGATGTGGAAATTCTTTGGAAAATCCCCACGCCTCCCTAAAATTTACATTCCAGGCAGATTAAGTGTAAAACATTAAATAGACTACACTACTTGCAAAAGTCAACTATGCAGTTTCCCTTCTGATTTTATGGAGAGAGGTGTTTTTGGGTGCAGGTGTCACATTCTTTTAATGTGAAGTGATCACATTTTTGTGCATGAGTGCATAGCAAAATGGATATAATAGCCTTGCTGTGCAGGATAGAGGATTGGGTTATATTAGAATAATTTTTTTGATATATATTATTCCCATTTGTTATAATTATATATATATATATATATATATATATATATATAAATATATGTATATATACAAGTTAACCTGTGCATGATACTCATGCATTCTAGTCAAATCAAGCTACTTAAGGTGTTAAAAAGGTTCTTGTCATGCATTTGGGCCATAGCCCAGGCCTCAACCACCAACCACTCCCCACTGTCACCCCCGGCAACCACCAACCACTCCCAACTGTCACTTCTCCTTCAAGAAATATATATATTTTTTTAAATCTTTATAAACACTTTTAACAATTAACAAATTAAATTAACAAATTAAAAACATCTTAGTATACCAAATTTCAGCCCTTTCTGAATTTTTTTCCTACACACACTAAGAATTTAGTAGGTCAGTGTATAACTCCGCCCAGCAGGTGGCGCTGCAGCTTGGTTTTATTTTTACACACACACACACACAGACAGACAGACTAACACACGCCACTAGACATTTATATATTAGATATATATATACACACACACACACGTATGTATGTAGTGATGAATCCATGTCTCATCTGCAGTAATGATTCTTTTAAGAAACTTTCTTCTCCTTAGAGTATCGCCCCCAATTTTTTTTTCAGATGTCCAAACGTTTCTGTTCGTGCTCTTCCGTGAGTTGCTTCGACACCCATCTCGCACAAACTTATCGAAATCCAAGTCTGTTGTGGATTATTGCGTAGGCAGGGCCATGGCTGATTTGCAAATGATTTCCAACATAATCCACTGTCACTCGTCTATCCAACAGAATCAGTTCACGTGGACGCTCAATGTTCTCATCGTTCATGGACGGGCGCCTGGCTCCATCTTCATGGCTGACACTTGTACAACCTTCTTTGAATTTATCTATCAATTCATACACACTTCTTTGTGACAAAACACTTTCTCCATACTGTGCACAAAGTTTTTGATAAATCGGCACCAGACACACCCTCAGACGGCAAAAAACTAAACATTGCACGCTGCTCATCTTTCATGCAAGTCATAAGTGGGGCAGCCTTTTTTTCTTGCACTGCAGTCACATATGAACTTAAATAACATGTTCAAACCTGCACAGCAGTGACTGGGGAGACAGCGAGCTAGTACGGAAAGCATCCATAAGAAAGTGCGGCCAACAGAAGCTTTAATATAACTGGAGTGAGGATAATTTTTGACTCACCCTCGTATATTAGAAAAAATGAAGCTCTTCTCTGAGCCCATTACCTTGGGCTGCATTATTGAAAAAAAGGGGGCTAAATGTGAGACAGGGTCTGAGGTCAAGCAAATTATGTTATAAGAATTTGGATTGCTGAATAGGTACAGTCCATATATCGAATCTATATGATAAAGCTTGACAAATAGAAAATTATGATAAGATACAGTATATACTAAAGTCTTTCTAAAATATTTCACCTTTGTCTGAAACCATATACAATACTCACCAATGCTCATCATATAATTATGTAATTCCAGCATCCACCGGAGGCATAACTGTAGTGAGTATTTGTCTGAGGTGTAACAATATTCCCTAGAAAGAACCCTGGGAAACGTATGATGTTTCCTTATTTGGGGTAATATTTTTTAAGATTTACAATTATGGAGCAGCATGACATCTCAGGCCACGGTTCCTATGTATAAACAAAAGTAATATATCTATCTTTAAACAAGAATGTATAAACGTACAATAAACAGCACTAATGCCAAAGGGAAAGCAGGCTGGGGCTCTTCCAGAGCCAAATCAGTATTTCAAAAAAGATGTTTAAGAAAAAACAAACAGATTTATCACAGTTTAATTTGGAAGGTGACTAAGATGAAGACACCTTTGAATATCGCACAAGAAGCGATATAGCTCCTTTTAAAACCCAGATGAAACAAACAGAATTGCAAGAGACAGTGGCAGGTTTAAGATTGAATGATCCACTCTTTCACTCAGCTTGCCCCCAAACCTCTCTCAAAACTAATGTAAACCATTCTAACCTGGCTGTCAGTGTGTTCCTTTTTGATGTTTTGGTGTCTATTTTGAAAAAGTTATTACAAGGGTTTAGGGTTAGACTTAATGCTTTTTTCATCCCAATACAACAATTTGAGGATTTGCTGTGTTTAATTTTATTGGATATAACTGTATCTCAGCGTTATGGACCAGCAAATTCCTCCTGCCGTGATACATCTCAGTTGCATTACTAATGTCCTTAAAATTGTTTCCTTGATGCTCTGGGACTCCAACTCCTTCAAACTAAAACTTTCAACTGCAATATCTCCTTTAACCCCCATCTGGCATAACCCGGTGTTCCCTCCTGGATCTGCCTCTACAACCCACCGTAACTGGTCTCGTGCAGGGCTTAAATTTCCAGTAGATTTTTCCAAACAGGGCCGCTGGCTTTCGCTAGCGGATCTCCAACCCCAATCCCCGTCCCAAATCCTCAGCCCCTTTGAATTCTTCCAAATTAATCATTTCTTGCGATCCCTGCCACCAACCTATGTTCTTAGGGACCTTACTCCATTTGAATCTCTTTGTAGAAAACATCCCTTGGACAAGGGCATGATTTCTCAAATATATAGCATTCTTCTCACTTCTGCCCTTCCCTCTCCAAACCCTCATGAAGACGAGTGGGAAAAGGACCTTGGTCCTCCCCCGGATGAAGAGGCTTGGGAGGACATGAGACTGGGGATAGCTAAATGCTCCATATCAACTAAACTCAAGGAAACCTCTTACAAAATTTATTACCGTTGGTATTACACTCCCACAAGACTCCATAGAATGTTTCCCTCTTCCTCGCCCTGCTGTTGGCGGGACTGTGGCCAAAGGGGTACGATGTTTCATATTTGGTGGTCTTGCCCGATTATCACCACCTTCTGGGACTCAGTCCATAGTTTCCTAAATACCCTTTTTGAAGCTCCTATCCCGAAAGATCCCTGGATATTTCTTTTATGTTACACTCCCCAAGACCTGGACAAATTCTCCAAGAAATTAACTGCCCACATCCTGACAGCAGCCAAATCACTCATAGCCCTTAATTGGAAAAAGACCTCACCTCCATCCCTTTTGGCTCTCAAGAAGCAGATTTGGCACGTGGCCGCTATGGAGGAGATTACGTACTACCTCCACGATAGAGGCCACGTCTTCAGTCAAGTCTGGGCTCCATGGCTAGCCGTGGAACACACCTTCCCCCCTCAACGCTCCACGTCCTCCGACCTGACCCATGTGCGATGACCCTAACTCTTCCCGACACATATCTCCCCCTCTGCTATAGGCTCAACACACCCTAGTTATCCTCTAAATACTTACAGTTCTTATCTTTGTGGTCCTACCCCCCTCACCCCTCCCCCACAATCCATTTTGTTCCTACACCCATTTTATATTACTCTTTAAAAATGTAAAAACCGGTCATTTTTGTCTAAAGGTTTCCTAATATGCGATACACCACAATAACTGTTGTGATTTTACTGTGCATGCTACACAGTGTTATCGTTTCGCTGTCTGTATTTTCTTGATTGACCACTGAAAATAAAAAATTATAAAAAAAAAAAAAAAAAAAAAAAAAAATTGTTTCCTTGGTGATTAGGTAGTTTCATCATTGGGTGCAACCATGTTGTAATCGGCGTTTAATGTGTTCAATCATTCCCTCTTAGACACAGCTGTCCATCATGCTGCTATTGGATACATATTCTTTAAAAGACTTCCTTTTCCTGCTTCCTGTGCTGGTTATAGTTTATCTCTATTAGTATGTGCTTATCTACATAGCTCCTTGTTTGAATATTTAGAATTTTGACCTTGGCTTGGTTATTTGTTTTTTACTCTCACTATGCCTACTCCGACCTTCACAATGCATTTAGGCCTTGCTTGAACTCTACGTGCCTCAAACTATGGACTTTATTTTGAACTTTGCTAGAACTCAGCCTGCCCTGACTTTTGGATTTGACTTCTGCTGTACAACATTCTCTCTGCACTTTTACTGGACACTGGTGTTTGATTTCCTTGGGCCTCCCCGTGTCATGTCCTAACCTCCACGATACTTATCTGCCTAAGCCTGCACTATCTAGAGCTTGAGACCTTAGGGCACCCAAGTTTTGTGAACAACTCGCACTCTATAAGAACAGTGGCTGCTATAGGTGAAGACCCTGGCAAGCAGGTTCTGCATGTCTTAGTGTTGGCATAACAGTAATGTAACATTCAAAATATTTTACAAAGATTTTTTTCTGTTTTTTTTTCTTTCTCCATATTTTCACGAATCCTCAAAAGGTTTAGAATTTTATAGTAAAACGTTAATTAGTAATATCCTATTGATGTTATTCCTTTGATATAACTAACATTTTCGCTATGTTTTTGTGTTTTTATAAGATTTATATTCTATTGTGGAGCTGGTGGACCACAAAATCTTTGATAAATCCCCATCACCATCCATATTTCTGGGCTTTAGCCCTCATCCCCCATGGGTCCTTTGGACCATGAATTGCCACTACTCCTTTCCCTTTTCTAGTCTTCCTCCTCTGGAGGTGTTTTATCAGTCTCAATTTGATTGCTTGCCTTGATCAAAAGATTTGCTAATATAGGAAAGGGGAGGCTTTTATAGCATAGGACTTTATCTATAATAAATAATAATTTAGCTCAAGATCTTTGAATCTTTTTTCCATCTCTGTTAGAAAGTGTAACTCAAAGGCTCTCTGTGCCCACCTTAAAATGACTGCTTGATTCAAGACTATGGTATCCCTTGGCCAGAGATTATGCATTACTCAAGAGTTCTTGATATCTATACTAGAATTAGTACTGTTTTGGGACAGAATGGATCCTCTAAAATTATTGATATACGCTGTGACAGACTGTTTTACAGATTTATCTTGGAGTTCCACTTCACAGCACCTAAAACCACTTGTGTCTGGGTGTTATATGTAGCTGCTGCACCACCTCTATCCTGGTAAATGTGGTTAGTTCCTCCTGACTGCTTACTTTGGATATGCAGGGTTGCAGACAGAGCACTGACGTGGGATGTCGGTTTCAACACAGGACAGCCAGGGGATAGATTAGAGAGCACTGATCTGTAGGTCACAGGAATACATCAGGTTTAGGAGTCTTGCAGGTATAGAGCAAGATCTTTAAAGATAGTGATGTTTATTATTCAACAGATTTACAAGAATTGTTAAACACAACCACTTGAAGGTAATCATATACACTCACACATATAAAACATGTTCTCTTCATATACAGCCAAAGGCATTTTCAGCCTTGGCGCAAATTCAAATATGCACTTACTAGACCAATCTTAGTGGGTGATGTGAGCAGGGAGGCCAGTCTGGGAAAGGGGGTAGACTGTACTCAATTAATCAGGATTAGCTTCAACTGGTCAATGAACAAGGAATTTATGAACATGTGCAATTCATTTGTCACCTGATTATACCTCTTCTATTATAAACAGGAAAACTTTTAAAACACAGCAATAATTACATATAATGGTTGGAATGAGTGTTGCTCTATACACAGTGAACAATGTATTGACCAAAATTGGGATTTAAATACAATTTACAGTATTCTATGATTCTCAAATAATTGCATATGCCTACACAGTTTTGGTTTAACATTGAGATAATTTCCAATAATAGCCTCCCTTTACACAGTAAGGTCCCTGGGGTTTATATCCCAGTTAATTCAGAAAAAATAATGCAATTTTTGGTTATGCATTCGCTCTACATGGGCTCAGTCCAGACACTCAACATGCCATATCCTGTTACAGAGTGCCACAAACATGCAGAGGGCAACCTACATAGAAACAGCCAGTAACGTAATATATTTCTGTATTTATAATAAATATAAACAAGGCACACAGCAACATCAATAGAAATACATTTATACAATACGCCATTTATTTCCATTTTTGTGTATGTCGGAAAGGGATCCAGCCACACTCCAACCCCATGGCCATGCAGGCCACCAATGAGTCATAGAGCCACAATCTGGTTACTAGTCCCACAGTCTCTGTGTTTACTGCGGGTTACCCTTGGAATCCCAATCCTCCTGCTGGGACAGTCCATCTCAATTATTGGAATGGCAGCTCATCCAGTGCACTACTTTGGGAAGTCGCTAATTATTGAAGTGTCAGACATTTGGCTATGGTACTAAAGTATGGGACAAACCATTTGTAATACCCTGCAGTTTCCAAGATATCTAGCACTTGTCTCTGGTTTTTGGGCCAGGCCAGACTGCCTTTATCTTCAATTGTTCTGGCCTAACCGTACTCTCCCCACACCATGCCCCAGTGCACTTACCATCCTCATCTGGCACTGGCTTACCCTGACTGTCATGCATGACCCTAAATTATCCCTACTCTACATGATATTCCCAAGTTTTAATAAAAAAAATGTTAATGTCATCCAAAAGCCAGAGCAAAGCCTTCAAACCATGCACTGGAAGGTAGATGGTGTGTATTTCATGAAAAAACAGCATGGCAATGAACTGAAATAGGGTGATTATTCTTGAGCCTCTGGGTTCAGTGATATCTGGCAATACGCTTTACTCAAGTCAAGAGTGGAAATATATTTTGCTCCTGCCAATTCAACTAACAAGCATCAATATGGGGCAAGGGTTAGGTGTCAGTCATAGTCACATTGTTTAAATCATGGTAGTCTACATAAAACCCCATTATCTTGTCATTCTTGCAGACAAATACATCAGAAGATGTCCATGGCCTGCGAGATGCCTAGCTCTATCTCCTGTAGCTCCCTATACAGGTGAGTTGCCTAAATGGCCTATACTAATCCGTTTCTTCATGGTGCATCACAAAAGAAGCATAGACTGGCTACCTTTTAAACTGTGCCTCTGAGAACTGCAGCACTTACTCCACCCGATCCTTCTTACAGGCATCAAGCTGCTTGCCCCACTTCATCTACACCACCCTCACGTTGGCATCAATGAGGAATTTAGGTAGTGGGGCACTACATGGTTCCTCCATCAGTAAGCAGCAAACTATGAAGCTACTGACTACGCACACTAGTATGTTACAAGATGCTTATATGGTAGGTGAGCTACTACCTACCTTCTCTATCAAATCAATATTGCATAGCTGATGTTGCTTAGGTGTTTTGAGGCTGTGTACAGTCCAGCTTATTCTGACATGTGGGCATCAGAACAAGCATCTTCTGTATTACTTAAAGAACTATAGCACTCTGATCATACCAAATCTTCTTCTTGGTCTGCACTTCTACAAGGTTAGTTTGTGCAAGCCCCATGAGATTCTCTAACTGATCTCTGAGCCTTACCACATACTCCACCAAACTTACATTCTGGGTGACCAGCTTCACTTCCCAAAACTCCCCAGACTCTGTGGCCACACAGTAATTTGAAGGGTGAGAAACAGGTAGACTCCTGCAACACCTCATGATAAGTAAACAGGAGCTGTGTGCTATAGCCTACACCTAGATGAGCTTTTAGAACAGATATGGTAGAGATCTTCACCTATAGCAGCCGCCTTTCCCGTAGAGCTTTATATGCTCACAGGTACTCAGATGCCCCCAGGTCTTCGGCTCAGAGTAGTAAAAGCACATCAAAGATGGCCGCAGCGCAGGTGGAATCAGAGTCGCTGGCCTAAGCTAGAGCGGATGGTCAGAGGCAGGCCGAGGACAGGGTCACAGGCAAATAGCGGAGTCAAAAGGCCAGGCCAACTAGCGATGGTATGGAGTCCAGGTAACAGACAGAGGGTCATACACAGAAAAGCAATCCAGGAAATACACAAACACAGCACAGAGCAGGTAAGCAAACAGAGTATCTGAACGCTATAACCGGCAGGGAGGCTAAGCCCTCCCTGCCTTAAATACTGATACTGGCAATCAGGGCTTTGCCCTGTAAAACACTCCCAGGCAGTGTTGATTACTAAACAGTGCCTAATCAGCCTGCAGACTTGGAGGAGCGCGCCCGGCTGCCTTGTATTGTCGGGGCGCAAGCGCAGTCATCTTGGCGTCCAGTCGCTGCCCTGGCAACGGTCGGGCCGAATCCAGGAACTGACGATCCGGTCGTCATGGTGACGGCCAGGACGCCAGGGGAAGTCAGAAGAGAGTCGCGGCGGTGACCACGGCCGCCGCAGCTCCTTTCACTGTGGCAGGTACCCCAGTCTATCCTATCCAAAGTTACGAATACCTTTAGCATCTACACTTTACCCAGAGACATTGATTGCTTCACTCATGAACACTTCTGCTGGGTTTTGGGAAGTCCTTGCAGGTGCTCTTATTTTGGTGGCTTATCATACATTTGCAAATGTGTGTAAATGAGATTCTGCATTTTTATGTGCAAGTAAAATAGCAGTTATTGTACTGGTTCCAAGCAGTGTTGCTGGGGGATTTTTCTCTGTATTTTTTCCTTTCTGGATAACCCCTCCATTTCAAGCACCTGCTGTGATCCTATAAATTGATTGAGCAACTTCCATTTCTGTATTGCTCTTATTTCAGGTACCAGATCAACCTTTAAATATCCTTCTTGACACCACGAAAAATGATTTATAGATCAGGGGACTTTGCTCTCTTACCTTTTTAATTCATAATACTCTATCTAATACTATAAAATAATGTAAAAGTTTATAAAAAAAAAATGACAAAACACAGTCACAATCAGCTTTGCAATGTACTTTTTATTATTATTTTGATTGTTATATTATTAATTATGCATTTTCTATGAAAATTATCTTTAAATAATTTTAAAAAAACAAATCAGTTACATGTTTAGTTGTATGCAAGGTTAATCATTTTTTGAGAGATAAAAATAGCTCATGACTGTTACATTTTTGATAACAACTTTGCTTGCTCCACAAGCTCTAGTTTTGCTACCGCTGAAAGATGGACTTCATCAGGACCATCAGCGATCCGAAGTGTTCGAACAGCTACATACCTGCAAGAAAAGTATGCTTACATAGAAGCTCATCATTTACACAATTATACGCCCTTTCAAATACCCTATTTAAAGTTTTTTCCACCCCACCCTTGGGAGAGGGATAGATAGAAAGTGTGCTCAGTATGCTAATAGCATAACAAGCAGTGTCCTCTTTTACTCTCCTGTCAGCTGTCTGATCCCTGCCAGTGTTAGTTAGGCTGTTTAGCAAACTAATTTACCAGTTATCATACTAAACAGCCTAATTAGCATGATAATACCCTGAACAACAGCCCTTGTCAAATTGGGGTGGTCTTATTGCTATAGTATATTCCATTACAGTATGCTACAGTATAATCCATTGTAGAGTAGTTCTGTCAAATAGCAAACATTTTTTTTTATATGCTCTCTTTTAATATTGATTTTTTTATATGCGAACAGGTGGCACATTTACTTTGAAAAGCCTATAGTTTAAAGAGACATTTTTTGTACACAATTATCAATATAAAATGCCACAATTTCCCATTACCAAAGAGAGCCACTTACATGAAAGCCAAAGGAAAATCCTGAGAAACCCCGGCGCCTCCAAAGACTTGGATTGCACGGTCTGCCACCTGACATGCCATTCTAGGAGCTACAACCTTGATCATTGCAATCTGCAAATACACAAGATCAATGTAATATATGTGTAATACAATAGAATAAAAATATTTCCCAAGACATCCATCATTTTAGCAAATAAAAGGAGCACCTTCTACAATTACCTGATTTGTGTTTTATTTACACCGGATAAACACGTGCCACCTAGTGATGTCAGATAACTCACTACGAAAGTGCGACGTGAAAGAATATTGAAAATGATTATATATAAAATAAAACTAGATAAGTGGACTACCTCATAAATCACACTATACCCGGTAGCACTTTCAATTAAATTCAGCAAAATTTTAGGCTACATATATAACTACAAAATGCGTATTGTTGCAACTCCTTGAATAAGCTGCTAAAAATTGGGGAAACATGCTGAGAACAATAGGTAACATACACCTGCTGTAAAAATGTATATAATCAATAACTTACTAAACCTTGCATTACATGTGAAGTCCGTGCCAGAGCTGTAACTAGGGTGGTGCGGGCGGTGCCGTTGCCCAGGGCGCAAACCCAAGGGGGCACAGCAGCAGCCCGCTACCTGCCTCTGTGCCCTGGCTCAATAACACACAGCTTCCCCCACCAGAAACAATTTGTTTCTTGCATCGGAAGCTTAGAACGGCGCTGTAGCTGCGGCCGACCGGCATCCTGCATTAGCATTTGGAACGCAAATGCGTTCCAAATGCCGAACTTCCTGTCAGTGGAACACATGTGCGTTCCAAATGCTAATGCAGGATACAGCTCGGCCGCAGCTACAGCGCCGTTCACCGCTGACCACCACTGTAAGTAAAAAGAAAAGTAATCTCCATAACAAACTGCTCATAAGAACAGTTTGTTATGGAGATTACTGATTTGTATACAACTACCCTTCTTACGCAAACCTTCCACCTACCTCCTCCATACCCTATCCCCTATTCCAGCCCACTTATATACCACCACTCTTTCCACCCACCTCTACTCCCACTGATCTCACGGACACCTTATTTTACTCAATCTATCTCTATTTCTCAACTATTTTTAATTTGATTTTCACAATATTTCATTAAGTCTCTTTTTTTTTTATTTAAAAATTTAAATTTCTATTGTATAATATATCTTGTTATCCTTATGAATATTTTATTTCTTTTGTATTTATTTTCATATATATATATATATATATATATATATTATTTATTTTATCGTAGAACATATGTGAGCTACAAAACATGACCTAACTAGTTCCACCTGCTGGAACACACGAAAAAAGAGGAGCAGTAGGTCAAATTCTTTTATATAACACACAATGACAGGGTTTAATGGGTTGTGTGTGTGTGTGTGTGTCATATATATATATATATATATATATATATATATATATATATATATATATATATATATATATATATATATATATATATATATATATATATATATAAATTTCTTTCAGTAAAGTGCTAGACACACACACACTAGGTTGGCCACACCCACTTGTCAAATGCCACTCCCACTTAGATGGGGGGCGCCGGTGCCCTGTCTCGCCCAGGACACCAAAATGTCTAGTTACGGCACTGGTCAGTGCTACAATGTCACTTCTGTGCAAGTAATGTGCAACCACTGGAAAAAACTTCATGACAAGCTAAAACTTGTGGGAACTGTGCAAGATACATGTAAATTCAGCATTAAGAGTATAATGGTCTGTTGCAAACACTCCTTTCCGCCCACATTTTATTATAAACGCAGCAGACATCGGTTGAAGTGATTTTTATATATATATATATATATATATATATAATGTATTTATATTATTTTATCTGTCATATTAATCTGGAAATTACCAAATATCTAATATTCAATACCTGGCTACATCTATTAACTGCTAGGATTTAGAATTCTATTGTACCCCATGATAAGATTTCAAATTGTAATCTCTGTACCTCTTTCCGAGCTTGTGCACTTCCGACTGTGTCTATGGTTTTTGCAGCTTTCAACGTGAGCAATCTTGCCTGATCAATAGCAATGCGACTTTCTGCTATCCAGTGAGCAACCACTTCCTGTGTGAAGAAAAACACAGGCACCACATCTGTTTATAGAAGTGTATGGACATCCTGTAATCCTAGGACAGTAATTTACTAAGGTCAACATACAAGCAGTGCGTTTGGTTCTTCCCCAGCCATATAACAGCAGGAAATGATACACCCCTAAGGCTTTTGTTTCTTTTCTCATGCTGCATTGTCTGTTTACCTGCACATCTTCTGAGTTGAGAGGTTTATTAGAAATTGTGCAGTCCATCCTTTCCAGAAAAAAAAAAAAACAATTTACTGTTACAGGGCAATACACCACTTTTAGGAAAGGCTTTACACAAAAGGCTTCTCGTGGCCATGTAATGAATGTTTCTTCGACTAAATATACTTCCTCACACCTGATACAGTGCAAGAATTAGAAATGTATTGAAGAACCACAAGCAATGGTCCTTTATACTGTTGTGAATTATAGTATGAATAATTAGGGCAGGCTTAGGAGGTATAGCTATTACTCGTTGCAAGTTATGTTGCAAGAGAGAAATAAATTAAGAACCAATGGGGTACTAGACGGGGTTGCAGATTTGAGGCCTGACCCTCTGATCTCCACATTGCCCCTTTACTAATTACAGAAGCAATGCCCTGCACATAACTATACAAGCAGTACCTTCCCTACACTGTCCCCTCACATGATTATGCCAATAACTGTCTCCTGGTGCTGCTGTACCCCACAGATTACACCAACTCCTTTTCTCAGACATGATGCTGCTATACCCCCCCAAAAAAGGCAGTGACTGTGCCCCACATAATTATGTCAGCCATTGTGACGTCAGATAAGGTTGCAGTGCCCAGAAATAATAGCACTGTGCCCCCCCAATTAACAGATTCTGCCTGTGATTATGCTCTACATCATTATAACAGCTTCTGTACTCCCAAATAATTGTCAGTCACTGCATGACACATAATTATGCTAGCGCATGTGCTTACATGATGATACAGCTTTTTTCCAAAAGCCTTCCTCTGGGCAGCTCTTGCGCACATTAGCTGAAGAGCGCTCTCCGCTGCACCAATAGTCCTCATACAGTGATGTATACGGCCAGGACCAAGACGACCCTGGGCAATCTCAAAACCTCTGCCCTCACCTGAGAAGACAATTACATAAAAATGATTTTGCCACCAAGTAAGGATTCTCTACTCTTTTATAAGGGCGACACTAATAGGCAAGTCTAAATAAACACTGGTGAAGTAGTAGTCACCCTTGAATCATGGGGTAAGAGGACAGAGGCATGGAAAATTGTAGACAGTCTTGAGATCAGACAATCATAAAAAGAAGGTAAATAAGTGATAAAATCATTTAAAGCTACGCCAAGCAAATGCAAAAACAACCAATTAAACACCTTGCGACTATTTATAAGTTAGCTAGAAATGTCAGGAATAGGGATTCAACATACTTTTCTGAAAATAGATGCAAAGAATTGTAATTAAAACATGGTTGTGAATATGCAGAAGATGGATGTATACTGCAGTCACACTGTAAAAGAGAGTGCCCAAGAGAGTGCCCATCAGCCGATGATTGAGTCCAAAAAAAGTTTTATTAATTGTCTAAACAACAACTTGTTTATTCTTGCTTAGATAATTAATCAAAGTTAGATTTTAAAATGAATGTGTACGAATTCTTCAAGTTATTTTTTGTTTGTGTGTAGACCTCCATAGTGCACCAACAATTAGTCCAGTGTTTTGCTTGTTTTCTTTGTACTGTTGACCCCAGGACTAGTGTAAGAAAGGATTCTACAGGCCCGGTGGTATGGCAGAGAGGCAAAGGTCCCCTCAGTGGTGTTCGAATAAAACAAAGACACAGGGCTAAAACTGCATAAACTTGTGAGTTTATACTCTTTGAATGTGAAAAAGCATTACCACAGCAGCAGATAAGTAGCAGTAGTGTAGGGAAGTAATACTACGATACCATCAACATGCAATGTTATTCAACATGTAATAAAATAAACAACACTTTAGGAATCGTGGTTCAACCATATGCAAACATAAATCAACACAACACAAGTCACTGACTAAATGTATTTCACTTTAAATTTAGGTACTGCGCTTCAGTGAAATGGATTTCACTGGACAGAAACTTTAGGAGACAACAGGTGGCTACAAATTATTTAGAACATTACAATAAATGCTGAGCAGCAGATAATATAGACCAATCAATCATAATACTTTTAGTGCAATTATACCGACACAAAAATCAGTAAAGATGCAACAACGAGTATTCCAGTTGGTTCAGGTTAGATGACTGTAGACTAGTGTCACTAACAATCCGGTTTTGGCTCCTCCCCTTTCCACAAGAATCTCTTGGCACCTTCCAGTTCATTCATTGCAATTTGCCCACTAAAAAATGGCAGATGCAATTTGCATTTAACTTCCCAGAGGCACTCTGGGGAACTGGAGTTTTTTGAATGAGTGCATACAGTAATATACCTGTGATTTGCAGGGTATTGCATAATTCCTCTAAATCCAAAATATGGTTTCTGATTAAATGAGATTATAGGATTATAAAAAGGTGTATTTATATTCATTTTTATTAGGAAGTTACCAAAACTAAAGCGACAGAAATAGCCTGTCAATAAAAATTACAGTTCAAAAAGGTAAGTAATTTGAGTGAAGAATAAGAATGGAAATGTATGTAAATTATCACAATATCACTATAGAACACAGTAATGACTAGTATCCATTTCTAGAGAATTGACACAGGATATATGCCACTCATCATGGGTGTTCCTTTCCAAATCCATTTAGATTTAGAGGAAAACAAGACTTTAAATGAAAACGAAACAAACATCATCCTGACAGGTTTGTACATGCAGCTATTGTACTAATCTCATTTCAGTTCCCTGCCCTGACAGGACTAGACATACAGGGTATACTGTGCTTCATTTGTATATTTGATGTATGTTCACTATCAAAATAAATTATTCTAACAGAAAATCTTAAATAGTTTATTTAGACATATACGCACAGATACATCATTGGTTATATGTTGTACAGTCAGAAGTCTGTTTTAAAGAAAAAGGGTGGCAAAGAAAAAATATAATCAAGGCAATTGGGCAGCACAGTGGCTTAGTAGTAAGCACCTCTGCCTCACAGCACTTGTGTCATGATTTTGATTCCAGACTATGATCTTATCTGTGTGGAGTTTGTATGTTCTCCTTGTGTTTGCGTGAGTTTCCTCTGGGTGCTCCAGTTTCCTCCCACACTCCAAAAACAAACTAGTAGGTTAACTGGCTCCTATCAAATTAGTATCTCTGTGTGTGCGTGCGTATGTTAGGAAATTTAGACTGTAAGCTCCAAGGGGGCAGGGATTGATGTGAGTGCAGAAATAGTGGCGCTATATAAATACCTGATGATGAAAGAAGGAAACATTTACTAAATTTACAGTGCCAGAAAAGTGTGAAAAACTTCAGCACACAATATGTATAATTATATATATATATATATATATATATATATATATATATATATAAACACACACACATTATATATATATATATATTATAATTGATAGATAATTATACATATTGTGTGCTGAAGTTATATATATATATATATATATATATATATATATATATATATATATATATATATATATATATATATATATATATATATATATATATATATATATTACACATACATACATACATACATACATACACACACACACACTTTTTCCACTCCACTGATAACTTTGTGTGCAATTTCTAACCCAAAATATTGCACAACAATTAATGTCAGTATAGACCTGGCAGAGAGTAGATGAAGGAATCTTTAAGCAAATATTTCTAGACACAGTCATATATTTCTATAAATAGTAATAAAAATAAAAAATAAAAATATTTCATGTCTATAAAAAAGAAAATGTATTTAAAAAAACCCTACAAAACGTAACAGTAACTAAACATGATTATTATTATGTTTCCTACCCGGCCATCCAGTTAGAATGTGTTAATGTGTCATCACCTTTCAGCCTCACCCATGTTTTCTCTATGGCTTGCGGAAAGGGAATTTCCAGAACCATTTATAACACTTTATTTCAGCTTACAGCCATAATGATATAAAAAGGTCTTGGATAACGTCTCAATTTGGATTGCTCATAAAGTACTATGGTGCTATGAAAAGTAAACATTTCACAGAGTACAGAGCCATTATTACACTGAGCAAGCAGCAGGACTTATCGAAGTGATTTCTTTCTGCATAATGAATAAGACTTACCCAGAATAAGATTAGAGATGGGAACTCTCACATTGTTGAAGTGCACTTCAAAATGTCCTCCATGAGGAGTATCTGAAAAAGTAAACGTTGGAATAAACCCTAATCTATTTAAAAGGACAACTGATCATGAAATTAGAAACTTGTATTAAACATTGCATTTTTATAATTCTCATTTCCATTTGTGAATCGCTCAATGTCCTGCTAAATTAGACAAGTGCCTCATCCCAAGCATGGCCCTGGAATGATGTTTGTG
Organism: Mixophyes fleayi; assembly: GCF_038048845.1. Taxonomy (NCBI): domain Eukaryota; kingdom Metazoa; phylum Chordata; class Amphibia; order Anura; family Limnodynastidae; genus Mixophyes; species Mixophyes fleayi. The sequence goes on along the minus strand of NC_134406.1, from coordinate 80,559,510 downwards.
ATGCCTCATCCCAGGCATGGCCCTGGGATGAGGCACTTGTAAATTTGCTGCCCTCCATGACCTGTTAATTTAGACAAGTTTGTTAATTATAATTCTCATTTCCATTTGTGAATCAGCGATTTCTCTCTTAATGATACATCTAACATTCAGAGATCACAAAGGAATTGGTTCCCTAAACAGATATGTCAACACCTGAGATCTGATGACTGACACAGCATTGAATCATTGTAACTAACAGCAGCAGCGTGAAAGTGGGGAGGGTGATCAATTCTCTTGGGAAAATATGCAAAGCAGCCTCTCCAAAATGAGAAGGGACTTCTGAAAAATGTAATTTAAACGGGAGCCAATACTCCACCCCTGGGTTTTGGAGCACGACCAAGGATTTGGCTGACAAGGCACATTCACCTGCAGACAGGTATACTTCAGCCTGCTTGACTTGGCAGGTCAGGCTGCTCTGGTCAGCAATGTGAAGAGCCATAGAGGCAGCCTCAATAGGCCGATTACTTTCAATTCCTTTCAATACCTTGTATAATATTAGGAATTCTCGTCCTGTGCAAAATATACCCCAGAGGTACTTCAGCCTGTTAAGTTTAACTGAATTGTACTAGTGAAGAATTGCAGAAGTAAAAATAATATAATATATAAATTTAGTACAAATATTTATACGGTACCACCTAATATACGTATAGACATGAGGGGGTACTTTTAAAACTTTTGCAGACATAAAGATGTACAAGACAATGTTTCAGAGACACGAATGTAGGAGAAATGTTAAAATGAAGTTGCAGCAAAAGAAAAATATATGTGCAAGGTGATTAATGAAGCATTACCTTCATAGCCAAACACTTTCAGTGCCCTTACAATGTCTACACCTTTTGTATCCATGGGCACAAGGATCATACTATGTTGCTTGTATCTGATAAAAAAAAACAAAAAAAAAAAACAATTAAGACACATGAATTAGAGAATAGATCAAGCAATTATGTCCATATTAAAGCCATTGGTCAAACTAATTTTTTACAAGCAAATCTAAACGTGTAGACATCTCTGTATGGCAGGCACTACACAGTAACCAACTAATTTAGGTTTGGACACACGCATTTCCATACTGCCTATGCCCATATATAATTTACAGTAATGGCATGTTCACGTAATTGCAACACAGTTAGATATTGATGTGTCAGCAGGTATGCATTTTTAGGCAGCTTATCTCTTGCAGGCACTGCAGGGCTGGTACAAGAATACGCCATGAAGATACTGACTATCAGCAGCACTTTATAACTTCTTCTAATTGGCTGATTGCGTATTGACCTCTCCAGCTGACAGTACTTAAATCATTATAGTTGTGGCTATATCATTATCAAAATGCAGCCTTCTATTTGCATTACTTAATTGACATTTTAATTTGAAGTATTGCAGGAAAGAAGATTCCCATTTGATTTATAAAGGGGGCAACAAAAGATGTTTGTATTTTTATTGTAACGTAATTTATATTTGTATTTAATTACATTTTATATTATAAATAAATGTCAAGATACCTCAGTACATTATTTTATTGTGCACAAGTCGGGTAATGCAATTTTTACATTTCCTGTTAAGACTGTCAAATTACAGCTAAACTCTATATCTACACTATTATGGGGTGTAACTATACACACTTGGTTCACCTGCGTGTAATATAACAGGCAGGCAATTTCCTTTATCAACTGGTTACTTAATGTTATTATAGATACAGTTCCTCCCTATGGTTTACGCTGTCTGAAACCACACATTACTGAAGAACGGGGAGGTAGCAAAGTATCTGTCCTGATAATTGGAGATTGCATACCCTTACGGGGTGACCAAGACAGGGACACTTGTTCTGGATTTTCATCAGTTTCTTGGACTGCTCTCTCCCTGGATTGGGTTCATATTAGAAGTCTCCTAGGGACATTGATGCAATTTAATTCCACATGTATAAAAATAATTTTATTAACTACTGATAAGCACATATTAATGCTACATTACTTGGTGGATATGTTTAAGGCTAATGGTGATTTTATATAGAGCTTAATAAAGTTTCAGCTTTGTAATAAATATTTTACTAATATTAATAAGTGTTACTGGTTTAATCGCTCGTTATTGTGTATTCATTATTTCAGTTGGTATAGTAAGGGGTTCGGCTCTCCTTAATTGGGAGCTGCTGTTCAGTAACTATTCTTTATTATCAGTGTGTTTTATTAGCGCCTGATTATGGCTGTTTTGTTTTAATAAGGAAAACTACTTATTGGATTAAAGACCCCCCCCTAACTAGAAAGTTGTTCTTTAGAGCCTGGAAATAGCATGCATGGCTCTGAATTAATCATTTTCAATTATCATTCTCCTCGTACAAAGCCATTATTCTGTATCTGTAGTTGTGAATTAAAGCTATATTTGAAGTTAGTATGATTTATTGCAAATACCTGGAGGATGATGCATTTTCTGTTTTACCCATTACAATCGCCACTTTGCAATTGGGATTTCCAGCACCTGCAGAAAAGGATTAAAAGTAACACATGAATATTAGATAACCTACAGCGATTAAAAGTGTAACAGAGTGTGTAAAATAACATACTGGTGATAAATTTCAGATCCGGCAAAGTTAGGCCCCCAAATCTTTTGGGTAGGGTCATACGAGAACAGGACAACCTAGATGGTTTGCCTCTCCCGATATGCTGGAGCATCAAAAAGTGAGTAAATGTCTTTGGGAGAATATAGGGGATGGTCCTAAATAGATACATGAGCTTGGGTAGGAGCATCATTTTAAAGGCCGCCACTTGGCCCAGCCATGAAACTTCATATGCTATCCAGGAGCTAGAAAGTTTCTAGAGTTGGGTTATTAGTGGAGGGTAGTTGACCTCGATAATCTCAGAGATGGTCGCGGGAATATGAATCCCTAGGTATGAAATCGATTTTTATTTCCAGACATATATAAATCTAGGCTTCAATCGGGCCAAGGGGTTTTATTAAGTGGAAGTGCTTCAGTCTTACTGGTGTTTAACCTGTAGTATGATGCCCGTCTATATTTACTCAGTATGTGATGTAGCGGATCTAGCGAGGATTCTGGGTCAGACACAACAACAGGACATCATCTGCAAATAGACACAGACTGTGGCTGGTCCCCCACCCCAGATCAAATTCCTTACAGGACTCAGATCTTCCATGTTTTACTATTTAATAATCCAGTTTTGGTGTATTTGTAAACAATTGTGCTAGGTTATGATTATGTTTCAAACTTCCAACAAATAAAGCTGTGCTGTGCTGATATTATAGTACTTTGCACTTTCTGGAATGTGTACATATATTCACCAATTGTTGTACTAAATTGATACACAATGGTGATGAAGGATGTCATAAGCATCGAAGATGAAAGTTGCACAAGCATTAATGCACAGTAAGAGAACACATGAATGTGAGTTGAGAATGGACAAGAAAACAGGAAAAAAAAATCTGATATGAATTACAGCCTTTAACAAGTATTTGGGTCTGTTTTCTATTGAATGCTTATCTAATTAGTTCACATTTCAGTTGACACATGGTACATATAAAGTAATTCCACTGTAAGCCTGATTTAATTAATCCAACTGCACTGTACTTTATTATGAAGTATTCATTTCAATGAAAACATACGGACCAAACCATTCACAATGTTCAACAATTTGCGTTTCAAAAAGAAGTCTAAAAACTAGAAAAGGAAATTAAATATATTACTTTTCTTCTCAGTTACAGTTATAAATGACAAATTAGTGGGACTCTATGGGGGATTTCAATTGCCAGCTATGTGCCACGCACATCGCCGGCATTTATGGTAAAAATCTCTGCCATAAAGTGTCTTACGGACATTCTGGAGACACTTCGCGGCTAATTAAAATCCCCCCTATGTGCTCTAAACAATACAATATGCATCAAGTTAGGTCAGTTTAAAAAATATTTTTGCTAAAAATAACACAATTAAAAAAAACCTTTATTGTTAGAAGTTCAAATATTCACAGAAATCCAGCAGCGCAGGTCAGGACATGGAACAGAAAACTCCAATAGTGTGTACCACTTTAAAATGAATCAAAATCATGCAATGAAAATCACCTGTGAGCAAACTCCCAATCACGTATCAAGCAAGCCATCTGTTCATCCTCAACTGTTGTTCCATGCAGCACTTTCCATTCGAAATATGCATCTGGATCGCTCGTAAAATGAGCATTCAGAGGTTTCAGTGTATTTCAAAGGCACAACTTTATCCTGATAAAAACAAACTCACATAGTGTAAAATCATGCCTTTAAAATACACAATGTGAGTTTATTTTTTATCAAGTTGAGTATTGTGTATTGACAAATGTATTGTATAGGGATCATGATCTCCGACTGTAGGTCATAGAAGGATTTCAGAACACCTAACTGATTTAGTGTAGTGACGCTGTACTTATCCCATGCCTGTTGTCCCTTCCTTTTATATTATATTTTATAAAATATAACTATAAAAAAAAGGTGAAGATTGTAAGAGACGTATGTACAGCACAGTGGCTTAGTGGTTAGCACTTCTGCCTCACAGCACTGGAGTCATGAGTTTGATTCCCGAAAATGGCCTTATCTGTGTGGAGTTTGTATGTTCTCCATGTGTTTGTGTGGGTTTCCTCCAGGCGCTCCGGTTGCCTCCCACACTCAAAAAACATACAAGTAGGTTTATAAATATATATATATATGTTAGGGCATTTAGATTGTAAGCTCCAATGGGGGAGGGACTGATGTGAGCAAGTGCTCTGTACAGCGCTGTGGAATTAGTGGTGCTATATAAATAGCTGCTGCTGCTGATGTATATGCGTAACTTTTACATTTATTCCAAATCTTGAACACCATGAGTATTATAAGCACATACACACACGTATATATTATTTAATATCTACATACTGTATACAGTAAAAAAAAAAGGGGGCGCAGCTAAAGTCTATTACTTTTTTATTATTTGAAATAGGGAATGCAAAGTAAAAGCATATCAGAATATTAAAAATCAGCACTCATCTCTACATTTCGAAAGAGCCAACATCAGACTACTGAACTGGCTAAGACTCAGGGTTTCCCAAACCCAGTCCTCAGGGCTCCCTAACAGTGCAGGTTTTCCATATCTCCTTGCTGGAGCACAGGTGTATTCATTACTGACTGACACATTGTAACAGATCCACAGGTGGTCCTAATTATGTCACATGTGATCCAGAAAACCTGCACTGTTGGGGAGCCCTGAGGACTGGGTTTGGGAAACCCTGTGCTAAGTCCATCCACTATAGAAAACTCTGTGTTAAGATGAATTAATATAGTTCAAAATGTGTGGCTTGGAGAATAAGGCAACAGTTTAAATAGGAGGGAAACCCCTCTTACACCAATTAGCATTTCTGACTCTTGAAGATTGGACTTTTAAAAGGGAATCAGCAGACCAAAAAAAAAAAAAAAAAAAAGTCTACGGCCCTAGTGATACAGATCAGACTACTGCATTAGGTCAAACACTGATTGGCATTATTGATTATGAACTTAAATTTGCATTTGGAGTGTAATAACCACATTTTCACATGTGAATGTTTCTTGGATGAATTCTAATACTCATCTTATAGTATTAAATCATACAAAGGCTTATATTTGTTAAAACAAATATACATGTTAGCTAAAAGTTTGTGTATAGCACACCATTTTTTAATGTGTATATGTTTTACATTTGGAAAGAAGGAAAGTAATGTTGCAACAAATGTTTTTTCTCCAGAAATAATCTTACACCAGAATATATAGATGAATACAATCCGTTAGATAACAAACCAAAGGTAAATATTATCACGCAATAGAATCCAGAACTACATCTGCTTAGAATTATTTATAATTATTTTGTATTAGCTTCATTAGAAATGGAGAAAAAAGCAAGTTTATAGCAAGGTTTCTTTACAGACCATGTCTGATTTCCATGTATTGTTTAGATATGTGTGCCGTAAATGTTGAAAATGATTTATGGTCTAAAAGAAGTTTTTACGCTGATTCTAAAATTTGTTTAAACATCGACATTTACAGAGAAACAATAAACACAATTATCACTTACATCACAGTGTAACAGTTCTAAAAACGTAAAGCTTCATAAATGAGGTTAAACGCCATTTGAGAGGAGAACAGATCTGTATTGCATACCCCAAATACGCTTGTATTTGGCAGGATGTCCTGATTCCCATTCCTAAAATGTAGTAGGAAGTTGCGATTTAAAAATGGAGCATAACAATTAGGGGGTGTGGCTTGGGAGGACTGCGCATTGCCTGAGCGGATAAAAGGCAGGGACTAAAATGGTCCATTTCCCAAATCATGGATGTTGTGCGATATGTTTCTTGAACTTGTGGTCCAAACATAATGCATTCCCTTTCTGTACTACTGAACAAAAAGCTGTGTTTGAATTAAATTTGTAAGCAAGAAAAGTGTGTAGACCCTAAGACATGTAAAGTGAAACAGACGGAAGAATGTTGTGTGCTATGTGAGTAAGTGACTTCATTAAAGGTATATTGTATTGTATATTTAAAGTCGACTCCTCTCAGCTGACTAGATGCAGCCTTTTGGTGATCAGCTAATACTGCTTTACACATTCAATCTCATTTTATCCTGCACTTCCAGGGTGCATCCATGATCAAACGGAGCATGATGCACTTCATCACAGTCAAATAGAATATAAACAGGATATTTCTGCTTAAGTACAATGTAATGAAATAAAATGTTTCCAGGTTCAGAATTTATCTAAAACAAATTAACCCTAGCAGGAGTTCACTACTAAAGATATACTGATGATATACTGAAGACAGATACGACGCTTCAAGCAAGGTCCTACTGTAAGTCTGTTGTGTTATGCTCAGGGGAGACCCTCAGTCAGTATTAGCACCAGCTCAGCAGCGAGTGGAGTCCAACAGCCTCTCAGGTCTTCACCAAGGACTACAGCAAGGCAAGATGGGCTTGGCTGCCGAGAAACTGCAGGCCACGGCCCTACTAAGCTTACAGACGTGAGGGATAAGTAGACAAGCGGTAAAATAATACTGGAAAGGTATCTGACAGCAGTCCAAAGGATTCCACCAAAGTTGGAGAGGTACAACCGGGTCTGGTACACAGTAGCAGATATCCATCACGTCAAAGGAGGATCCAATAGAGTAATGAGGACCAAGCCGGGTCTGGTACACAATAGCAGATGCCTATCACGCCAAAGGAGGATCTAATAGAGTAGTCTGTTCAAGCCGGGTCTGGTACACTAGGAAGTCTCAGGAGATGCAGGGAAGAACACAAAAAGAGAGCCAAAACAGGAAGCGAGGAGTCAGGAGTGTAACCTGATGCCCTGACACAGGGCTTGTGTCAGAACGCAATTTACATAGAGAGGAGTTTTGAATTCCCCGCCGGAGGTCACATGATCGGTGCTGCCGCAACCCGGAAGTGACAGACGGCCGGCTGCGCGAGGAACGTGGAGCAGTTAGTATTACATGTTGAAGGACAGCCCAATATACTGTAAAAGCTTGAGGAGAATTAGATCAAGCTTTTCAGATACATTTGCCAAAAGCAATTACTTAAAATTATTCCATTGGCACACCAAAAAAAAAAAAAAAGTGTTTAAAGGCCTAGATTACTAAGCCATGGCTGAGCCCCGATATGAAATATATGGATCATTGCAATAAAAAAATAGAATAAAACAACTAAGCGAATAGTTACTATAATAGTTAGAGCTGTTTAGTGCAGTAATGATTTAAAGCAGTAAATGAACTAGTTCAACAATTATAATTGAAGCAGCTAACCAGCTAGGATGGGTTTAGTCCAGTAAGCTTAGAGTGCTTTTATCTCCTAGCTATAAGCTCAGCTGCACTCTAGTAATGGTGGGGTCACATCCCTGAATAACAAGAACTGTCCCAGTCTAATTGCGATATAAAATGAACAACATACAAACCATTGTTGATTAAATGGTACCCCTCCTTCTCTATGTCATAAATGAAACCGGCATTATATAAATAAGCTGTTGTGGGCAGAAGTTTCTGTGACACTAAAATAATGTGATTATTCAGAATTATTCAATGTACTGCAAGCTGGCAACTTGATTCATAGAATATTTCTTGGGAGCACAGGGACATTGTCAGCACATAGGATGTCCCCAACCTCACTAATACTCATGCATGTTTATGTATGCCCAGAATATGGCCAGCTGTATGCGATTTGTAGAAAGGTGAATACAGAACAAACTATACCACTGTAAACACACAGTAAAGGCCTCCATTACAGTATGATGCATTCGGTCATAAAAAAACGTGTTCTTGCATGTGTATGTTGAATAGCATATATCTCTAGATATGTTCAACTCAAAACACAAACTTATATTTCTACATCAGGCATACAAAGAGATGCAGCTTGACAGTGTTAGTAGTAAATATCAAAGTTACATTACCCTAATAATATATACTATAATGTAATTAACAGTTATATTCATAAGAGAGTAGTCCAAACGTACTTGACAAATAAGTTATCAGAATAAACGGCCGCAATTTTATGTAATCTAGCAGCAAATTAATGAATGAAGTACTATCAGATGGAGGGGCCAATACACAAATTGCCACTCAGAAATGGTTGGACAGTGCTGCCGGTGTCTCATCATGATGACATATATTTACACCAGTACTTACAAGAAGATACTTCTCTAAGAAGCATATCTGAGTATCTGTCCAAATCTCATTAATTTGCATCTTCAGTGGGCATGCCACACTTACATGAACATGCCCTTACTGTATTTAACTTACGCTTACCTTAGTGTAAAATCATGCCTTTTAAATACACAATGTGATTTTGTTTTTATCAGAATAAAGCTGACTATTGTGTATTGACAAACGTATTGTCTAGGGATCATGATCTCCGACTGTAGGTCATAGAAGGATTTCAGAACACCTAACTGATTTAGTGTAGGGACGCTGTTCCCATGCCTGTTGTCCCTTCCGTTTATATTATATTTTATAATATGTAACTATAAAAAAAATGGTGAAGATTGTAAGAGATGTACGTGCAGCACAGTGGCTTAGTGGTTAGCACTTCTGCCTCACAGCACTGGAGTCATGAGTTCGATTCCCAAAAATGGCCTTATCTGTGTGGAGTTTGTATGTTCTCCACGTCTTTGTGTGGGTTTCCTCCTGGCGCTCCTGTTGCCTCCCACACTCAAAAAACATACAAGTAGGTTAATTGTCTGCTATTAAAATCAATCCTAGTGTGTGTGTATGTTCTGCTACACCAGGGGGTACATACATTAAAACTAGAGCAAATGACGTAAGATGCTTTCTGACAAGATAAATATTTCACTGTCAAGTTCACGTGTAAATGTACACTATAAATCTGATAATTACTTATGCTTTAGCAACCAACTCTATGGAATGGGCACTATAATGTATTCCGACATCAAGTTACTTTTCCAAGATCATTTCAGTAGAGCAATGAGTAACCATATTAGCATTCACATCTCAACAAACTTCTTTATAGCCTGTTGTTTTTTTCCCCAGAAATATTATTCAAAACACAGCCGTTTCTTTTTCCATTCAACCATTTATTATACTGTCTTGTACTGACTGTATTGTATTCTTGCTCTTAATACAACAGCTGTGGATTTTACTGCCAGTACTGCATATTGTTCTTGTATGTTTGGGAAATTCAGGCTCCTGTGACTGAGTTTCCTTTTCTGACTGCCATGTCTGAGGGGGTGGGTATGTGATTGCGATGACCGCCTGCAATGTCAGGGTCACCATTTTAAGTGACGTCAATCACACTGGCGGTGTTTTCTGCTGTCGGGGTTTATAGCACACATATCAGAGATGTTGGCTGTCATTTTTTAAGTGTGTATTTTGTACATGTCGCGATTATAGTGATCGGCATTTTCGTGTCTGTATAACTCTTGTCGGTGTTGTAGTCATCGGAATGATGACTACCACCGGTATGAGGTTCATTCTACTACCCTAGCTGATGCTCACATTATTTCTCACACAGATGTAGCTATTGTAAACAGAGCATCTGGCACATCAAGGTTTCATTGCATTGTGTCATTCCTTACTTATCATTTCTCTTTATAATATCATAACGCAACTCCCAAAATCATACCTTGCTTCTTTCTTGACAATTGGGATCTTCATCCTAGGTATTACGGAGTGAATTAAAAATATCAAATAAACTGTGACATGAATTGACCTGGTAAAGCTTTTGCCACGCAGGCAATCACAAGCAGTGTTCTGGTGTTAATTGCTTCTGATTGGTTGGTTTGTGGGGAAAAACGCCATTCATCTTTGGGTGTTCCTAGTGAGCATATTGCATTGTTTGACATGGTGTTATATTTTATTCCTTCTGGATTACCAAGTAAGAGGATTCCCATAGGACAATGTTGTGGAAGTCTTTTTATTTATGGCAACATTGGCACCTTAGTTGACCAAGTATAAACAGCCTGATGTCTCTAAGACTTCTGTTCATTATATTAAAATAGTAAAATAAACACGAAAAAAAAAAGTTTACTTGAATAGAATACTCCCCAACCTCTCACTAACCGCTAAAATCTTCTTTTCTTTTTGCTTGATCTGCAGTAGCCCAATTGGTACGCCATAGTCCAATGGGGAGAGGAGCAATAAGAAAACCCAAACATACAATAAAATGGTGCATAAGTAAATTAGTCCTTAATGACCAAAGCAGTGAGTCCTCGAGATTCCCTTCGCTGACAGCAAATCACAGACGGTTTCTACATGTTTCGTCTATCTTGGAAACTTTCCACGAATATTGAAACAAATGGGAAACCTCCATGGCTAAGTGACCTTGTAAATGAGCTTTTAATGCTATTTACGTGAATAAATAATTTGATTGATTGATAAATAATTTATATAAACAGAGAAACCACAAGCATGGGTTCCTTCTATCATAGCAGAAACCAGCCTCAGATTGGTTAGCACATGACTGGAGCTTCTATGCAAGCAAGAGGCGGAGGTGGGTGGGGGGGGTGGGGGGGGGGTTTAGGAAAAGTTGCATAAAACAGAATGCCTCCCTCATAGTGAGATTAAGGGGGCGATACACCCTGCCTGTATATCATCATAGGTGTGGGGAACTTCCATTGACTTGGACTTATCCTAGGGCCCATGTGATCATCAAGGGGCTCCTTTTTTTAAAATTATGATCATCAAGGGGGCACTATTATAAATTTAGAATATCAAGGGGGTGCTATTATTAATTTAGAACATCAAGATGGCACTTTTATTTATTTAGAGGGCACTGTGAATCCTGACATGCAATGGTGAAGTGCAGGCAGTCTGAGATTAGCAGCTGATTAGGCTAATCATGTGACTTGACTTACATAATAAACTGTTTTTGTGATGGTACTAAGCTTTGGTACAAAAGTCACTATAACAGTCGGTTATCAGGAACCTCAGTTGGCAGTCAGAGAAGCAGATGAAAATTCAGTCACAGGTCAGTCATTATTTATTGCTGTTACTGTTTGAGAATACAATATCTCACAGTCTAAGATAAGCTTTTTTTTTTAACCTAAATGTCATATAAAAATATAGTTAAAATTAACACTAATCCCCCATTTTTGATATGTATGAAAATATAGTTTAATACTTTAGTCCTAGAGGGACAACTGACAAATTATTATGTTTAAACAGTTCTAAATTTTGATGCTGTAAATGACACAGCCACAGCCATCAACAAGTACTACTATGGACAAAATCGTCGGTGGACATTGATAAAGACGTATTAGTATGTAGTATTTTTTCTATTAGTGTGGATGATTGCAGCCTCCTATGTACAGCTGTTTGACCCTCATGCTTATATAGCATATTATTGTTTTAGGCGCCTATTTTCAATGCATTTCATTTTATCTTTATTCAAATGATAAAGACTCAATGAAAACCCCTGTAAAATTGCTCAACTCTCTTAACCCTCCAGGAAAGTCTTCTCATATATGGTTGTTGGAGATCGAAGCCCCTATCATGTTGCTGCGATACCTGAATGCCTCACAACTCTGCAACCAAAACATGACTGCATGAGCATGACTTGAAACCCCACATCGCAGAGGCCACCATACTAACACGTTGTGCCAAGGGGCAGCGTGCCTTCACACCATTTATTTTAGGGACTGCCCCTTTTAGTTCAAGCGTCTGAAGGTCCCAATTTAGCTGTGTATTGCCATGACCATAACAAGACTCAGGAACACTCCTTCCAAATGGTGGAGATCAACTTTAGTAATCAGTGCTTCTTACACGGACAGTGGTACACCGTCTGCTCTAGAGTCAGAAACAAGAAGAGTCTCCACGTCCTGAACCCCATCAGAAGAACCAGTAAAGTTGCTTACAAGGAAGCACTGATATTATATACACAAATACATTGCAAATGGGGTAGTATTATTTAACCTGCTAATATAACAAAAAAAATAAAATATATATATATATATATATATATATATATATATATATATATATATATATATATATATATTACAGAAAGAGAGGGATAAATGCCCCATTCCAACCTGTCCAGTTGAAGATAAATGGGCCACCTGTTGCTGCAATGTTGCTCATATTTCTTACTTGTCAATAAGATTATTTGCAAAAATAACTGTTTCAAATGGAAATATAAGCACACATTTCTTTACCCATCTACTTGTGAGCTCCAGATTTCAGAAGCCAACATGTATCAAGCGAGTTTTAAAAAAGTATGAGATACAAGATACCCCCCACTTCTATAGTCATTACAACAGATCTTCTTAGGCAGCCACCACTTCTGTTAACATGTTACTTTGTGGACACAATGTAGCAGCACTCTGAAATCACTTAACCATTTGAGCTGCTGAGTAGCTATTTTTTCAGCTGTAAAGCTGCATAAAATAACAATGCTGGCAAATAGTCTATGAATTTGGGTATGCAAATTTGAAAAGAAAATTTGTGGATCTCTCCTTATTCTGGTGTAATCTTCCTACTAATGTGAAGTAAAGAGTGGAAACAAATTTTATATGTTAAACATTTTAAAATTAAATATTAACCTCTCTTTAATCTGTTTCAGCCACTAAAATATACAGCCCTCTACTCGTATAGATTTCCTGGAACTGTGTTCCAAACACACACACAAAAAAAAGTTTTATCTTCCTTTCCAGAAAAAGGGAGTGGTACTGGCTGTATGACAAAACAGACTTATAGGCTTTTACTAGCAGTCATTCTTTCGCAAGTGCACACAGTACTACAACCAAAGCGTCTTGCTGGAAAAGAGGTGAGTGTCTTGTTCCAATTATGCTGTTAGCACAACCTTGAATATTAATAATAATAACGGTAGTTCTTGCTTTCTCTTTTAAATAATGTATACAATACAACAGATCTGCCAGTTTGACTAAAAGAAAATTCTGAAACAAGCAATGCAAGGCAATATAACTAAACAGACAATAAACTCTAGTTCTTCCTTCAAAGCCACAGATTAACGTAATAGCTCAACAAAACTCTTCAAAGTGACCACATCTCTCCTAGTATGAAATCAATTTACATTATCAATTGCAATCATATAATTCCATGGTTACTTTAATCATTCAACTTTTTGTATCTGTATAAAAGGTTGTTACTAATTTTCTTTTAGCATCCTCATCCGAGGGATGAAGCTCGTTTAAAGAGTCTAACACTTCCCAGCAGGTCACGCTGCATGTTTAAATAATGCTACAGGAAAAGCAAACAAAAAACATATGGCACATTTCTTATCCAATTATTATTTACCTATTTTAGATAACTAAGAAACACATATTTCCATAAGCAAACACAAAGAAGAGGGAAAGGGGTGGATAGATAAACGTTCAGTTAGTAGTCTTGGTATTGCCTAAAGAACAATCTGTTTTCAATTTACAATTTCCTATGCGTCACATTTGTTTTTGCAAGTCATTTTGATTGCAGGAGAGTTGTGCTAAAATGAAGAGTTGTGCTACAGTAACATTCAGGAAACTCTTGTGTACTTGATCCAAGTAAGCCGACAAGTGATTTAGTGTTTTCTGAGGAATAACATTTATGCAGCACAGCTCGGCACATGGCCAAAGAGTGATCCTGCAGGAATCCTTCTAATTGTCTGTCAGATGTTTTGTGAATGAAGCAAAAACGACGTATGAGATACAGTAAATAAATAATCAGCATACACATCATCATTTATTTATATAGCGCCAGCAAATTCCGTTAGCGCTTTACAATTGGGAACAAACATTAATAAGACAATACTGGGTAATACATACAGACAGAGAGGTAAGAGGGCCCTGCTCGCAAGCTTACAATACACAAGCTGTAAATGACTGACAAGTCTGAGGCTCATGTTTTTATTAAATAGTCACTAAACCTCAAAAACAAGTTGATTCAATGCTAAGAGGGAGCTTCCAACATTCATAAAAAACATATATAAAAGTTTCGATATATGGGCAGAATTTGAGATGTTTGACAATGTATTGTGTAGTCAAGTGCAAGTTATTCTCCACTGTTATCAGCCATTACACAGGAAATTGGGTGCATATAGTCAGGACCAGGAAAATCATTAGGCAAATCTAGGTGGTTGCCTAAAATATCAAGCTGTGCAACCAATACTGATAGGTAGGAGCATTTCTAGTCTGACAAGAGTAAAATATGTAGCCCAGACACCTGCTAAACTGAGAAGCGTTGGAAAGGGGAGTGGAGGATTAGCGGGGTGCCATTAAGGACGAGTAGGCATGCAGCAACCGAGGGGGTGGGGGGGGAGGGGCTTCAGCCATCCCTGTGCATAATAAAGCAAATCTTACCCTAGGATTACAGCGTTAAACTCTCCAATAACTTCAGTTCACAAATGAGGAGATGACATCCGAGAAACAAATGAGTATATTGTATAAGGGGGCAAAATGATTTGTAAAATTAAAAGTTTGAATATACTCGCAGAAGCCTAATTTGGATACATTTACTTATGTCAGATAAATGGGCCAAGCAAAAAACATAGCATCTGTTATGTAAAGTTAGTGTGAAGTTATCAGTTCATAGAAATAAATCCATGCTTATATATGTTCACCATGTCAGGACTGGGAGAAAGGAAAAAACTTTTACAGAACATGATATACATTTTAACAACAGAAACAAAAAGACCCACAAGTATTAAAAACATAGTTAATTTTACTCAGTTCGTTAGTGCTGATGTTTTCTATTTTTTAACTAAGAAATGAACAGTATGTCCCAATTACTAACTAATGAAGATAAAGTTAGGAAATTTGAGCTCTAATCATATGTAGAATTTTAGACAGTGTCAATTTATATAAACAAACCTGAAAAATGTGAAGCATAAAATAAGACCTATGGTAGTAGTTTGTCATTCATAATTGTATTTATTTCTAAGATTGCAATGACCTTAAAGGATAATGTATAGTTACCAAATGAAATACTGACTAAATTATCATTAAACTACTGATACATAGTTCAGAGTGTCATTAGGGTCTGCACCCAAGGATTTCTTATTTATTTTTAATTTAAAGGTAAGTATTCATCCATCAATCACAATCCCACATTTTCAATCTTTAATCCCCTATCATTATTCATTAATGGTTTGGCTCCTTGTTTGTGTTAGGAACCCCTCAGCCAGTACAGCAAAATCTGAACGTCTGGTGTTCACTGTTGTCCCTAGTGGTGGGGACAGGCTTGGCTGCAGATAAGCAGAGGGTCGTGAGATGTGCACTGGCTGGGGAGAATCCAGGAATAGATTTACAGAGGCCGTAGAGTAGGAAGTGCAGGAGGGAGCCAGGAGACACCGATATATCACTCGTGGCCACTGGAAAAAATAAAGGAACAGCTGATAGAGAAGTCCCCTGATACACAGCAACCTCTGTACCGGTGCTTGTCCGGAAAGGAATGGAACTTGCAGTGATAGGTAAAGATGATGAAACTGAACGTAGGCAGTTGCCAGGGTTAACTGCAACCCACAGTACCGGCGAGAGTCTGGAGATTTAGGGAAAACAGTTCTTAGGCAGTTGCCAGGGGTAACTGCAACCCACAGTACCGGCGAGAGTCTGGAGATTTAGGGAAAACAGTTCTTAGGCAGTTGCCAGGGGTAACTACAATTACAGGCACACAATGATATATGTAACAGTCAAAAGTACCTGTGGCAAGGTTAAGTCCGGAGCCAGAGGAAGTATGTTGAAATCTGAGGGCAGTGATGCTGCAGGGGCTGCATCTCTGAATACAGGTAGGATGAGCAGAGGAGCTGCAGATCACCCCAGAGCCATGTCTGGGAGCACGACTTTACCGGGGTCCAGAAGATAGCTGACTGGAACTGGTGAGTAGATAGTAGAATAGTCAGGAACCAAGTTAGGTCTGGTACACGGGAAATCCACACAAGAGAAGAGTCAAAGCAAAGCAGTCAGTACACAGGGAAATCCAATGAAGAGTAGACTGGAACAAAAACGGTCTGCTACATGGGGATACCACGAGCCGGCAGGAAACAACAGGATCAGGTAACAGGGAAAACACAAGGGAGCAGAACACTAAGATAAACGTATTACCGGCAATCCTGCAGAGGATTAGCCGGCTATTTAAGGAGAGCAGAACCAATGGGCTGTAGGTGATAATGAGGAGCCAGGTGAGTGAGCTCAGAGAAACAGACTGGCCAGGAGAGGCATTACATAGAAATGACAGCCTGAATGAGGGCAGATTCTGACAGAGAAAAGTCCTAACTGACCCTGTCTAAGACCTATCTAGCTAACCTATAGTCAAATCCATAAATATTGGGAAATTTACACAACTCTCATATTTTGGGCTCCATACACCCCCACAATGGATTTGAAATGAAACTAACAAGATGTGCTTTAACTGCAGACTTTCAGCTTTAATTTGAGGTAATTTACATCCAAATCAGGTGAACAGTGTAGCTTTGTACACGATAAACTTCAGCTCTGGAATGCAATTCTTGGCTTGCATTAGTCTGGACAGATACTTTGCAGTAACCAGGGCTTCCGTTTCAAATATATGGGAGTTGTGTGTTTATGAAAAAATCAATATAACAAAAATCCCTCTTCTCCCTATTAGAAGCAGCACAATGAAGCATCAGATAAACACCACACAAATGACAACAACAACTGAAAACTATGAAGACTACACAGACTTTGACTATGACAGCTATGAACAACTCTGTGTGAAGCATGACATTAGAAGGTTTGCTGAGGTTTTTCTCCCAGTATTCTACTCTGTGACATTTGTGGTGGGTGTAGCTGGCAATTCTTTAGTGGTTGCCATATATGCATATTATAAAAAGATGAAGACTAAGACAGATGTATACCTATTGAATCTGGCAGTGGCAGACCTGTTGCTGCTCTTCACACTTCCTTTCTGGGCAGTGGATGCTTCCATTGGTTGGCAGTCTGGTAAAGCAATGTGCAAGATAACCTCAGCTTTGTA
This sequence comes from Mixophyes fleayi, assembly GCF_038048845.1. Taxonomy (NCBI): domain Eukaryota; kingdom Metazoa; phylum Chordata; class Amphibia; order Anura; family Limnodynastidae; genus Mixophyes; species Mixophyes fleayi. The sequence continues at coordinate 80,542,078 of NC_134406.1, read as the reverse complement.
CACGATAAACTTCAGCTCTGGAATGCAATTCTTGGCTTGCATTAGTCTGGACAGATACTTTGCAGTAACCAGGGCATCAAGCCAACAGAATTTTAGAAGAAGATGCTGGGCAATTTGTCTATTTGTGTGGACCACTGCCCTATTGCTGAGCGTTCCCGATTTCTATTACAGCGAGGTAAAGGAACACAATGGCAAACACCGATGTCTTCCAACATATCCTAAAGATGCGGTACAACAGGTTACTGCTGTAGTTCAGATCCTCGAAACAGTGTTTTGTTTCATAATTCCTTTTTTTATCATGTTGTTCTGCTATTCAGCCATGGCCAGGGTCCTTGTAAAAACTCCCAACATTAAAAGATCACGATCACTTAAAGTATTGTTGGCCGTGGTAGGGATATTTCTAATTACTCAGTTGCCGTATAATGTTGTAAAATTCTGTAGGGCCATAGATATAATATATGTATTTATTACCAGTTGCAAGACCAGCAGGACCATTGACATATTGATGCAGGTAACAGGGAGCATGGCCTTGTTTCATTGCTGTCTCAATCCATTACTGTATGCTTACATGGGGACCACATTTAAATCTTATGTTACGAAAACAGTAAAAAGGTTTAGCTCTTGGAGAAGACCTAGATTTCAGAGTACAGATGAATATCCCATGTATTCTGAGGATCACGTAGCAGAAACGAGCAGTTTCTCAATCTAAAAATTCAGATCTTGACTATTCCAAATGAAGATACCCAATATATAAAAACCACATAAAAGATCTTCAAGCAGTTACAAAAACACATGTGCAATATATCCCGATAGTTTATACATATTTTTTTAGTTAGTAATTATAACCAAATATATACTGTATATGTGCTTCATTTACGTTAGAGTCCTGTTCATAAGGCCCTATTTGCAAGGATTAGTAATAGGCAATACTATCAAGAGTGTGAATTACAACTTCTTTAGAAATTTGTCTTTGGAGACTTGATCCATTACCAAACAAAACCCAGTGAGAATTACAAATCTGGTATTTGTATGCATGCATAATGTATGACCTAAAAAACAGTAAAATAAAAAAACTATTTGCACACCTGGACATGGAGTGCATACTAAGTAAATATGTCCACAGGTGTAAGCCCCTAACACTGACTGTAAGGCCACATTCTAGAAAATGATAAAATCACACCTAGCGACAAAATGCCAAGGAAAACAGATTCTACAGAAGATACAGGAGGTATATGAACTCAATATTAACAATCCAAAAGAAAGTGACACATGTAAAAGGTCTTACTAGTATCTATGATATTTAAAAGTTAAATCCAGGGTCACAAATAATTGGAAACAAATCCCACATGATTAATGGAATTGGCACACACCAATCTTACTTTTAAAATAAAGAAAAAGGCACTAAAAGCCAATCATTCAGTTTTGAATGACATAAAATATGGCTTTTACATTGCTGTTGATAGTAGCAAATTATTTCTGGTACATATATGCCATTTATCAAAATCACCTTTGTGTCTAGAATATATTAAATAATCCAGGCAGTTAACAATAATATTAAATTATGTTGGCTTTAAATTAACGTTTTAATATTTATAGCAGGATGTTGACTGAATGTGTTTAGAATGTGTGTGCTTATTTATATTTCAATGAAGTGTAGCACATTTCTGTTTGTATAGCTTTTGTTTACCATATAAAATAAAAAAACCAAAAAACGTTTAGACCAATAATTTTGCTTCACAGAGCTGTTCTTCCTAAGGGCTAAACATGTATGAAACAGAAGATGCTGAACAATGCCATGCTATCAACATTCAGATTGGTAGCTTGTGAAATGTTTTAGAAGCAATAAAAGGTTAAAAACAGGATACACTGGCAGAAACTGAAGAAAACAACTGGTAGTACAACAAGCAGGATAATGTTTTAGAAATTTTGCTAAATCTACCCTATGGAGAGCAACTAATCGTGTGAGCTGTTCGGTTGCATACATTGCTGAGATGCAATGAAGGTTAATGAATGAACAGTGCCACCCAGTGGAAGAATGCTATGGTGGCATTACAAAGGCATGAAGCTTGGACACAACACTTATAAGGACTGGATCCCGTGTGTCATCCAACAACTGTTTTATCTTCCATGCAAGCTGAGCATTGAGTAACTTCAATAATATAATGAAGAAAAGATAGGATGTTGTTTTAAGGTGAAAGATTAAAAATAATTCTAATTATACTACATTAATGTCACAATCACTTTATTACCAATGACTACTGTGTTTTTGTTTTTTAATGTAGGAAATAATGGCAGAAAAACATCTTACATAGAATAATTCAAGACCAATACAAATGTGGAACAACATTGCCATTGTTTGATTCTAGCATGAAGGGCTAGATTTACTAAGCTGCGGGTTTGAAAAAGTGGGGATGTTGCCTATAGCAACCAATCAGACTCTAGCTGTCATTTTGTAGAAATGACTAAATAAATGAAAGCTAGAATCTGATTGGTTGCTATAGGCAACATCCCCACTTTTTCAAACCCGCAGCTTAGTAAATCTAGCCCGAAGTGTCCACTTTCATATTGCAGTCAGACTGTGATTACATTTATAAGGACATACTTATAGGAAAAATTGGTTAACATCCGCACAGAACCTCCTATACAAAAGATCTATTGTAACAATACCTGCCCAATCCATAACTATGTGTTATAAAGTTATAGCGTTCTGTAAACTATTTGCTATGGATGAGACAGAAGGCGATTTCCCAAGAGTATATATCATGAACGGAAAAAGAAAAACGAAGGTCACACTAGTGTTGTAAAATCAATAAATGCTTTTTAAAATAATTTATTGGGCTTCCACATTATTTATACGATGAACAGCGAAATATTAAAATATAGAAAAGAAATTGTGAAAAAAGAAATAAGGTACTAAAGTAGTTTGTTAAAATATTGTGACTTCCACAAAATAATGAGATTCTGTTTATAGGTTACATACAACAACTGTCCCATCTCATTTTAGAGAAGAATAAATTGGCCGCGATGTTGCTGGGAACATTGCGGCTGCGCATTTTTACCGTTAGCACGGTAAAATATCCACTAATTTCTGCTCGCAGCTCTATGGGGCGCGACCAAACACGAGCGGATATTTTACTAAAAAATACAAGCAAGGTGTGTCCATGGCCGTTCAGGAGACACACTGCGTATATTTTTTTCTAACTGGATCTCCCCCTTAGTCTCTTAAGATAACTCACATCAAGATATCTTTCTTAGTGAGCATGTAGTTATTATCCTTGAAAGCACTTATCTTCCATTTATTCAGCCCATCACTTATAATAATCCTATCGTGCCATCTGTAGATCACTCTAATGCAATCTTTTTTTATAATTTTGTACGGGAAAGATGTTTCAATCTTGTAGTGCTACACTTCAAATGTTATATTTGATTTCATACATTATTTCACTCAAGTAGCATATCGTAGTCCCGCACTTCCGTTTCACCTAGCCTGTGCTATGTGCTGTCTCTGATGTTCATTGAAAAAGAAAAAGTTGAATTCACTGACTACAAATCAGTTAATTAGGCGCAATTGTATAACTGTGATAATATGAAGGCTGCGTTCTAGTTTCTGAGGGAATACTCATTAATGAAGGGAGATTGAAAACTATGTATTGTAAATTCACTAGCACGCTTCACACAATTGCATGTGTCCAATTGTTCTATGGTATTTTAACATGTTTAGTGGTCACTCTCAAAATATTCACAATGGAATAGCAGATCAGTGATTTCACACTTTAGAGTCACTGATCCTCTCAGGTTAATAATTCTCAACCCTATCATAACAGATACCTATAAAAGTAAAGTAATTGCTGCTTGATAAAGCACTGCAGTCTTTATTGACCCTGGATTGTTGATTAGAATTAGCAGAAAAATTACATATTTTTTAGTTCGTAATTATAACCAAATATATACTGTATATGTGCTTCATTTACGTTAGAGTTCTGTTCATAAGGCCCTATTTGCAAGGATTAGTAATAGGCAAGACTATCAAGAGTGTGAATTACAACTTCTTTTGAAATTTGTCTTTGGAGGCTTGATCCATTACCAAACAAAACCCCGTGAGAATTACTAATCTGGTATTTGTATGCATGCATAATGTATGACCTGAAAAAAACAGTAAAATAAAAAACTATTTGCACACCTGGACATGGAGTGCATACTAAGTAAATATGTCCACAGGTGTAAGCACCTAACACTGACTGTAAGGCCACATTCTAGAAAATGCTAAAATCACACCTAGCGACAAAATGCCAAGGAAAACAGATTCTACAGAAGATACAGGAGGTATATAAACTCAATATTAACAATCCAAAAGAAAGGGACACATGTAAAGGTCTTACAAAGATATGTTTAATAACTGCCTAACAAATAAATATTTTATCTACTTTTTGCATTGTTAGAATCATTTGTTGATTAATATGAACAATCCCTACTAGTATCTATGATATTTAAAAGTTAAATCCAGGGTCACAAATAATTGGAAACAAATCCCACATGATTAATGGAATTAACACACACCGATCTTACTTGTAAAATAAAGAAAAAGGCACTTAAAGCCAATCATTCAGTTTTGAATGACATAAAATATGGCTTTTATATTGCTGTTGATAGTAGCAAATTATTTCTGGTACATTTATGTCATTTATCAAAATCACCTTTGTGTCTAGAATATATTAAATAATCCAGGCAGTTAACAATAATATTAAATTATGTTGGCTTTAAATTAACGTTTTAATATTTATAGAAGAATGTTGACAGAATGTGTTTGGAATGCGTGTGCTTATTTATATTTCCATGAAGTGTAGCACATTTCTGTTTGTATAGCTTTTGTTTACCATATAAAATAAAAAAACCAAAAAACGTTTAGACCAATAATTTTGCTTCACAGAGCTGTTCTTCCTAAGGGCTAAACACATATGAAACAGAAGATGCTGAACAATGCCATGCTATTAACATTCAGATTGGTAGCTTGTGAAATGTTTTAGAAGCATTAAAGGTTAATAACAGGATACACTGGCAGAAACTGAAGAAAACAACTGGTAGTACAACAAGCAGGATAATGTTGTACACGGACATGTTTCATACTCATTCAAAAGATAAATACCACATCTGCATTTGTGAATGTATCAAACCTTTTAAAAAGGAAAAGTGAACATGTTGCCCATAGCAAATAATCAGATTCTGGCTTTCATTTTCTAGAATGTATTAGATAAATGATAGCTAAGACGCCGATTGGTTGCTCTGGGCAACACCTTAATTTTTCCTTTTTAGAAATTTTGCTAAATCTACCCTATGGAGAGCAACTAATCATTATTAATCACTACTAATTATTAGCAATTGTATAACTGTGATAATATGAAATCTGCATTCTACTTTCTGAGGGAATACTTATTAATGAAGGGAGATTGAAAACTATGTATTGTCAATTCACTAGCACGCTTCCCTTTGGGCACACAATTGCATGTGTCCAATTGTTCTATGGTATTTTAACATGTTTAGTGGTCACTCTCAAAATATTCACAATGGAATAGCAGATCAGTGATTTTACACTTTAGAGTCACTGATCCGCTCAGGTTAATAATTCTCAACCCTATCATAACAGATACCTATAAAAGTAAAGTAATTGCCGCTTGTTAAAGCACTGCAGTCTTTATTGACCCTGGATTGTTGATTAGAATTAACAGAAAAATCTCAAATTGTTTCCAAACGGACAGTCTGGAGCATGCGAGCTACACCGATTGGTATCTTCAGTGGCTCAGTGGTTAGTAATTCTGCCTCTCAGCATTGGGGTCATGAGTTCGATTTCCGACCATGCCCTTATCTGTGTCGAGTTTGTATGTTCTCCTCGTGTTTGCGTGGGTTTCCTCCGGGTGCTCCAGTTTTCTCCCACACTCAAACCACACTCAAAAAACAAAACAAAAAAAAAACATACTTGTAGGTTAATTGGCTGCTATTAAAATTGATCCTAGTCTGTGTGTGTTAGGGAATTTAGACTGCAAGCTCCAATGGGGCTAATATGAGCGCATTCTCTGTACATCACTGCAGAATTAGTGGCACTATATACATAAAGAAATGATAAGAAGCGACCGCTGTTACTTAATCTGCACTACTATATCTAGACGCTTTCAATGTAGTATCTACAACAAGTTGGTACATTGTATTGGGGCTAAGTTAACATGCCTCAATTATCCTTATTTACAGTGTTTGCTGTGGCTTAATAATAAGACTCAGTTTTACTGATCATTGCGGTGGCAGCAGTATCTATTGCCTCACTGCATGTTAAACATTTTTTTGTATGGACATGAATTTTCCGTCACCAAAATTAGTGGCTGCTAATATCTGTAAGATGGGGCATCACTGACAGGTTTAATGAAAAAATAAAAATAAAAAGCCAGAAACAAACAGATCTGCAAGTGGGCATTATGGACAACGTGGCATAGACCTTAGACTGCATTCAGACTTGCAGATATTTTTTTCTTTGGGGTGTATTTGCATTCTTTTAATTGCCATCCAGACATGGTTAATTTATCGCTAGACATCTGCATTTTGCTATTTATATTTTAACCACATTTAATGCAGCTAGGAATTCTATTTAACGTAAATTGGTAAAGGTTTTATACATGAAAGAAATGTTTTAGTTTAAAGCGGCTTTAACAGATCTGAATTAATCAACAAGTCTAAAAAGGTTATTTTGAGTAAGTTTATATATTTTGTGTTAAAAATTAATGCCACATGGCCACATCCCTGTCTGAAAAATAGTGACAATAAGTGTAGTGTAATAGGTAATGCGAGATGTCTCCTAACCCTGTGGTTTCATTTAAATACACCCCTCAGCATAACATATACTAAACATTGCTTTGTCTTTTTCCCATTTTTCCCTGGGGAAAGGAAACAATGGAGGATTATCATCTACAGCCATTAGGAACAGACATCCAGATGTTTTGATTGTAATTTCATTGAGAGTTCACAATGTGTGTTGGGAACAATTTAGACAGTTGAAAAGTTCAGAGGGAAGTCATTAAATGTTATCCTTATGGGAAATCTACAAAACTATGTTCTTTTGGAGACCTCAATTTAAAAAGTAAGAAAAGAAAAAAAAAAAAAAAAAAGTTGAAAACATTTGATTATTGTGTTGTACATATGATTTATTTTGAGCACGACTTTACGAAGCAATTTTCACACAATGGCATAAATGTACATTTCCAGATGTGCCTTTGGCTCCATATATATAAGTAAAAGTTTTAAAGGGGGGCACTAACTTTATCAGAAAAGTTCCCCACCAAATGAAGCGAAAAGATCATGAGATTCAGTTCCGTGTGAAGCTATTGTGGAAAAGAAAGTAGCGCATAAGCCCTACGGAGATATACCTTCCAATGTGGGGTGGGTGTTTTTTTTCTAAAAAATTTTTTTAGCAGGATTTGGCTAATTGAATCTAAATCCTGATTTTCACACAATTTTAATCTGTAGGATACAGCATTAGCATCCAGGAGCTAAACTTGCCCTATGAATATCTGGTTAAAAAGACTTACCCTCCAGGGGGAAATATGTATAGTTTCTAACTATTAAAAGGAGGAGAACACTAACATCCACAAAAGTCAGTTTCTCATGTATATGCAGCTATGCAATTATATTTCATCAGTAATTAAGGATAACAATACACTAAAGCCTCCAGATACTTTGAGTCTCGTTAATTTAGCAAAATCAAAAACATATAGAATACGTTGCCTTTAACAGACCCCATTCATACCGATATAAATGCTGTCCGGACAAAAACACAGGAGGTTACAGGAGATTCACATTAAAATAATAGAGTTTATGTATCCCAGTGTCAGTGCAGAGACATGGTGTAAGAGGGAAGGAGGATGTGCCCAAACTGTAGAACACAATAGGCTACCTTAATACACAATCTTTGGAATTGCATAAAAATGACTACTTTTTCGGGACAAGGTTATTGATTTTATTAATAGCTTTTGGAGGACGAATCTGGAAAAATTGTGAAACTCTATTTGTCAATTTCAAACACTGGAATACAAACTAACCATCCTCTGGATTGTACCCTATATTAACAGTAAAAGTGATCATAGCAAAACAATTGATACTAAGGCAGAGAACGTCCAGGATTCCTTCCTTACTGAGCATACTAAAGACTGAATTAGTGGATACACGTTATCTAGATTGAAGGGCTTGCCTTCCGGATATAGAATCAAGGGTCACAAAGTTTTACAAAAACTGGGGGCTACAGACAGCATCAATAGATGAGAATGTATAGACTAATATTTTGAAATTATATTATACTAGTCATTTTGTACTGCACCCTCCAACAGCACATTTACAATTCTGCTAATCATTAATCATAGTTTATCTATTTAAACTTGTTAAACATACCAGGATATTTTTCAGAATGTCTACTTTACCTCATAGTATCCTTCAGCAACAGAAGAAAGAAGGATCAATGAATTTAAATCATCACAACACATTGTACAGTATATTGAGCTTGATGGAATGTTATTTATTTTACGTTTCATTTTCCCCCTTTGCATTGTGTACAATAAAGGATTCAAAACAAAAAAATAAAATTCTAAAAAAAAAAACAACCCAAAAAAACGTACCCAAGGCAAGTGCCGTAAACTGCTACCTATGTCCCATGAGGATTTCACAGCCACTGCTGCATTATTCTGCCTTGGATTGGGACTCAGGTAACAGGTACACACAGGTGACATGCAATGTCCCCAACCCCCCAACTCATTGTGGAAATTAGGTAAGTGGAAAACACAGATGATGCGCCAAGATCATGTAATCACACACTACCAGGAGGATAGAATCAAGCACACGGATGTCTGCCCATAGCGTCAATTCTGCCCACTGTCTGGGGTAAATTGTACACTTCCATGTTACTGACAGTAGCACATGATAAGCTGCCAGGTAAAACTCTATTACAGCAACCTACCTGGCAAGGGAGACTCCAACTAGATATTTACAGCTTATAGAAACTATATATAAATAGTAAAATTGTATAAATTCAAAAAGTGGTGGATTTTCAGAAAGAAACCCTTTAAAATGAACACGCAACATAAATGTAATTGTTTTGCAAAATAAATCAGTTTTTTGGCCAAACCCTATATGAATTCAGTGCATCTTTTCTTTCAAGAAATGTGTTTTTACTCACCACTGCTCCACCACTTCTTTCCATTAACTACATAGCTATCGCCGTCTCTCTGTATAATACACTCCATATTGGTGGCATCACTGGAAGCTACATCAGGCTCTATAAAAGGGACGCATGACAATGACAATTTTGGTTAATTGTGGACATTTTGTGCTATAATGTATCAACTGTTTAGGAGTTGATAGTTGACGAGATGTCACAAAAGTGTTATAGTCGTAAACTGAGCCATACATAATAAAAGTTGAGCTTTAAATTAGAAAAGTTTGGTAAGTTTTCAGCAACACAACTTCTGAGCATCAAAAAGCATATAGCAAATTAATTTCCAAGGGGAAAAAAAGAAGAAGTTACTTATGTATTGTAAAACAGACTATAACAATCTGCTGAGGTCTCCTGCTTTAGTCTAATATTTCATGCCACCTACTGGGGATTTATATTAGAAATCATTATTTTGTATAGGTCTTTCAGATAACTTTGTAAAATGAGTTTAATTTAGTACAATGAGCCAATATTTATGAGAATCGGTGGCAGTGATGTCACAGTTGCCAATATCACAATTATTGGACCAACTAACAAAAGAGCTGCTTCCACTATGGGTCAGAGACAGTAGCACTTCATCATCATTTATTTAAAGAGCTAACATTTATAGTATCATTACTGTGGCCCTTTTTTCCAGTATGTCCCCAAAATATTTGCACCCAAAAAGTGTTCTCACCTGTCATGCAGAAACAAGACTGGATTTCCCCTGCAAGTAGAGGCTCGAGCCACCGTTTCTTCTGCTCTTCCGTGCCATACATGTGAAGCACTTCCATGTTGCCTGTGTCTGCAAACAGTATTGATGCTCTTTTAATATAAATTAACAAAATGTAGCAGAAGTGAATTGTTGTTGCTGGAACTATTTGCTATCACTCCTGCTCTAGTGACACGCTGTGCCCAAAGGGAACAATCACCACCAATAAAACTTTATGTGCAGAGTGCCAGGACTGACCAATATGTATTTTTGGCATGAGAAAAAGTAAATAAATATTAGGGTGCACAAAAAGGACTTCATGAAGCAGGAGCTCATACATGTCAGACGAAGAACACATGGATGTAGAAATCCTAGCCCCTGGACAACTCAGAATTCCCACCTGGGCTCCAGTTCAGACAGTTTGCTGCTTGGACAAAGAGCGGTTTCCAAAGACTAGCCAACCTACTCAAGGATGGTAACATCCGAGAGTTCCGTGAACTCCAATCGGAGATCTCACTTGCCGGACACGAACATTGGAGATACTACTTAGAACTCTGTTCCTTCTTTACAAACGTTATTCTAAGATTAATAACCCACTCACATTCTGAGACTCCTTGCACGCTCTACAGCATGCCAAAACATGCTATTTCAGCAATCTATAAATTACTCAAAGACAAATTTACACATAGATCCCGTTTCACAGAAACACTGGAAAAAGATCTCATCAGGCCAATCCAGTGGACAATAGCTTTCATAGATACTCATGCATGCTCACAAAATACCGCAATTGTTGAAACCCAATAGAAAATTTTAACACCATGGTACAGAAGTCCCGAATTGTTAAATACATTTTTGGCTACAGTGTCTCCCCTTTGTTGGAAATGCAACTCTTAGATATAGTAATGAAATAAATGTCATTGTATCCTTGCAAACAAAGGCTTGGAATACACACTGAAATCCACACATGGTAAGACAAACTGGCCAAAATTTGACCATTATGCATTTGGGTAGAGTCACCAGAGTTTACTGTCTCGAAGTGCGGTCAGAAGATTATTATTGGATATTGAGATTGTTTTGGCCACGCAAACGGATATCAAACCAAGCATAGCTGACAATATCTCAGCAACTTTGAGCACCTTAACATTGGCCACACAACTGGTAAGGTAATGAAAACCAATTGACTGAGCATAGCCAGAGAGCAAGCATGATACCAAATGAATGCATTCGGAAGACTAACAATTTCAGCCTGTGTGGTCATCTTACACAAGCCTACATGTGCTCCAATTTACCCTTCTATGTGTGTAGCCAAGAAAAAAGAAAGTTTATGACCAGTTTTGGAAAGTTACATTATAAAAACTTACAGTATAAGGAGAATATGTGCTCAACACTTCTTCCACAATGTGAAAATGTAGTTCATATATACATATATCTTTTTTTATAACCCTCTGTTATTTTTAAATTCAAATTCTCTTTATAAGTTTCATTTAAAGTTCCACTGCGATAGTATTGTGAAAACAATGATGCAATCTAAAATAGAAACATATTTACCTGGCGCTTGACAGTTGAAAACTTCTGGAGCAAAGAAGCATTTTCCTGTTTGTTCTGCAATTAATGCATAGTCAGTTTGGCTTAGACCACTGACAGCCGGAAGGAACAGGTTCCACAATCCTTCTGCTTTGGCCAATTTCTGGAAGCATTTAGAAAGCAATCACAATTCTGGATGTTTATTAATCATTTTTATTAAACATCAGCATTACAGAGCGTTATACAAGTCTAATTTAAACAATAAAACTTAAGTACAGAAAAAAAATATTTAATCCAACAAAGATAGACAACTTTTGGCCAACATGTCTCACAAATGTAAAATACAAGTTTATTAATATGAAAGAAGCTGCTCGTGATATTTGCAAATATGCATGTAAAATTGTAGGGACTGCAAAAACTGAACATACTGAAAATAGACAGTGTTACATATAGATAAGTTTTTCCTTATGGTAAACTACTCAGAACTACTTATCGGGAATTAGTCTACTGCCTATAAGCTAAACGTTTATAAAAGGAACTGAAAGTACAAGCTTTACAACTTTGTAACATATATACACACGGGTCGAATTGGGTGTGTAATATGGTGCTATGCCATACCACTCACTCCTCCTACTGCTTTCATTGTAGAACTATCAAATTCCATTCACTTACATTTTCCTTACTGCCACTTCTAAAGTTCCCTTATCTGCATGGATTTGTATGGGGTTTTTTTTTTTTTAATAGCAAACAATTTTTCTTTGCACTCTTCAAAGAAAAAAAAATAGGATTTTTGTACTTACCGTAAAATCTCTTTCATTTAACCCTGTGTGGAGTAAGGCACTAAAGATCTGTCTAGACTGCTCCCCTCCCCTCTATGCCCCCTCCGGCCATCATATTCAGTTTATTTAATTAACAAAGCTGCAAGAGAGGGCAAAACACAACCAACAGAACGAACAACAGAACTGTCAGAACAAGAGTAGGAGCGCAGTGTCCCCCAACTGGGTTAAGTGAAAGAGATTTTACAGTAAGTACAAAAATCCTATTTTCACTTGCACTACCAGTTGGAGGACACTGCTCACCTTGGGGACGTCCCAAAGCTGCCCCTATGAGTGGGACTGCTCATGAGGAGCAGCACGTAAAATCTTACGGACACAACTGCGTCCTTGGACGCAAACACATGGAATCTATAGAATCTGGTAAAAGTATGGACAGAAGACATGGTAGCAACCCTGCACAACTGTTTAACCAAAGTCGCATGCTGCACCACCCAAGAAAAGCTATCGGATCTGGTAAAATGGGCCATGAGACCATCTGGAACTGGAGTACCACTCGAAACATAAGCCTGATGGATAGCCTCCGTGATCCATCTGGCAATCGTCTGTTTCATAGCCGGCCAGCCACACTTACGATCATAAAGCAACAGAAGAGATTAGTTACGTACAGAAGAGGTACGGTCCACATAAACTCGCAAGTTCCTAACCACACCCAGAAAGTGTCTAGAACTTTGCGGATCCAAAGACCTGTTACCAGGGACAGCAGGAATGACAATATCCTGGTTAATGTGAAAATTAGATACCACGTTAGGCTGAAATGACGGTACAGTACGTAGTACCGCCCTATCATCATAAAATACGAGGAATGGCGAGCAACAATGATGTGACGCCAATTCTGAGACTCTCCGAGCAGATGAAATAGCCAACAAAGAGGCTATCTTCCAAGTCATGTGTTTCAGAGAAACAGACTCTATTGGCTCAAACGGAGATTTCTGCAAGGCCAAGAGAACTAAATTAAGATCCCACAGAGCTACTGGAGAGGTAAATGGGGGTTGGACATGTTAAAAAGGTTTGGGCATCCGGTAAAAGTGCCAGACGTTTCTGGAAATATACAGACAATGCTGAAACCTGTCCTTTAAAGGGAAGCAAACCCTTATCCAAGCTATTCTGCAGGAGAGTCAACAACCTTTCCAGATGAAAAAAATCTGTTGACAACTTATGGTAATGTACAACTTCCAGACACGATGATAATTACTGGACGATGACTTCCGCACTGGAAGCACAGTCTGAAAGACTTCGTCCGATAAACCCTGCTTTTTAAGGATTAGGGTTTCAACATCCACGCCGTTAAAGCCAATTGAACGAGGTTCTGATGGAAGAATGGACCTTGACTTCGAAGATCCAGTCTGTGTGGCAGCCGCCAATGAGGCTCTACGGACACTACAAAAAGATCTGCGTACCAAGACCATCTTGACCAATCCGGAGCCAAGAGAATCACCGTAACTCTTTTGTGTCTCATCTTTTTCAACACTCGCGGCAACATTGGTAGTGGGGGAAAGTTGCACACCAATCCAAAATTCCAAGGAACGGTCATTGCATCCGACAAGAAGGCCTGTGGGTTCCTCGTCCGCACACCGTATTTTGTCACTTTGTTGTTCCATCTTAAGGACATCAAGTCTATGCCTGGCTGACCCCACTTGTTGACTATTTGGGTAAACACATCTGGGTGAAGAAAACATTCCCCTGGATGGATTGCATGCCGACTAAAATAATCTGCTTCCCAATTGTCCACTCCTGGTAGGAAAACCACCAAAATTGCCTGGACCCACCGTTCCGCCCACTTCATGATGCGTGAGACTTTTCATAGCCAGGGAGCTCCCCCCCCCGGTGATTTATATAAGCCACAGCTGTGGTATTGTCCGAAGGGAATAGTATTGATTTGTTCCATTTGTTAATTTAGTTCGAGTACATTGATGGGTAAACCCATTTGATCCGGATTCCAAGTCCCCTATGGTGTTCAACCACCATACCAAGGATAGCCGAACAGGAGCTAACAACCGGAATATCTGGGCTAACAACCGAGTGTCTGACCTTTTTCAATGAGCCATTCGAAGAGGTCGGGAATGAAAACGGCTCCACTGCACCTGGTGTTGAACCTGAGCCCTAGAAATAACATGTATTGCGAGGGAGTCAGACTGGACTTTTTGATGTTTAGAATCCAGCCATGGTCCTGTAACGTCTCTGCAGATGTTTTCGAGGGAGGACCTCTGAGACTGCCTTTATAAGCAGGTCTTCCAAGTAGGGAATAAGCTTTACCCCTCTCAGGTGTAAGACTGCCGTCATTGGTGCCGTGGCAAAGCTGAAAGGAAGAGCCCGTAACTGAAAGCGATCTTGGACCACCGCAAACCTGAGGAGCTTGTGATGACCCGGCCAAATCAGGACATGTAGGTACGCATCCTTGATGTCTAGGGATGCCAAAAATTCATCCTTTTCCATAGAGTTTATGATGGAACAGATGGACTCCATCCGAAAACTTGGTACCTTCAATTGTGTATTCAAAGCGCTCAGGTTGAGAATCAGACAATAAGACAAATCTGTTTTTTGTACCAGGAAAAGATGTGTATAATATCAAAAGCCCTTTTCCGGAACTGGGATAACCACACCTGAAGCCACCAGATCCCTGACGGCTCCTAGTAGAGCTACACTCCTGACCTTGTCTCTGGGAAGAGGTGTTGACATAAATCACCTGGGACCCGAACCTTTCAGATCCAAAATGTATCCCCGTGAAATCACCCCTTTCACCCAGGTGTCTGATTAAGCAAAGCCACTGATCCTGAAAATTCAACAAGCGAGCTATCACCACTACAGACCCCGGAGGGGGCTGTAGCGAGTCATGCTGAGGGCTTCTCTGCAGATTTGTTCGTGGGACGAAGTCTCAACAATACCTGTTTGCTTTTGGCTGTTTGGAAGCAGCCACTGGAAGAAAGGAACTCTTCTCTCCCATGGCCTGAGCAAAAAAATTCTCTAGCGGCTGACCAAACAGTGAGAGACCATCAAAAGGAATGGTTTCCAGAGCGCTCTTGAATTCGGGGTCCACCTTTCAAGATCTCAGCCAAAGTGTATGTCTGTCCGCAATGGCCAAGGAAAATGTATGCGACAACCTCTGTCCAGGATCTATAACAGCATCTCCCAAAAATTTGTCTGCATTTTTTACATGGTCTGATTGGAAACAGGTCATCTCTGGGAAGCCCCGCCTGAATACCTTTACTCAGAGTGGAAGCCCATTTATCAATTGCCTTGATTACCGAGGCTGCTGCCATAATAGGGCGCAGTGAGGCTCCAGATGCCAAATAGATAGATTTGAGGAGGCCTTCACGTCTTTTATCAGTGGTGTCTTTTAATAAAGCAGCACTGGCCACCGGGAGAACTGTATTCTTAGTTAGGTGTGCGATGGGAGCATCTATGCAAGGATGATTCTCCCAAGATCCAATTTCCACTTCAGGAAAGGGGTAAATAAACTGGTAGTGCCTGGGAATGAGGAATTAACCATCAGGTCTATTCCTGGCCTCTCCCCATATATCTAACAAATATGGAGATGGGGAAAGAATACGGTTCTACTCTTGGACCTCTTAAAAATAGAAGTCTGGACTACCACTTGGTCAGAATCAACAATATTGCCTTACCACCAGGATCAGGTCCTCAATACCTTGTGTCTGCCAGAGTAATCCACCTCCCAACCCGACGACTCTTCACAGTCAGAGCCGTCGAGCAGAACGCCCTCCTCCTGTAAGTACAGCTCATTATCAGAGTCCTCCATATACTGAGACACTGGTTGACCCAGGTGCTTATGCAGCCTAGGTTCCGAAGTGGATTGCAACACCCTCTTAAGGGAAGCAGACACCCTAGTCAGTCCTTGGCATGATCTCTCTAAATTCAGCATCCAAGCAGGATTTTGGGGAAAGCCTGCTAAATCAAGTAGCAACTGAGATGCCTATCCTGAGGGAAGGGCATCAGAGTACTGCGTACCCTGGTAAGCAATAAAGATGTCAGCATCTACTGGTCCTCAGCGTGGATTGTCTCTCTTCAATTCTGCAATGGACTTTGCCAATTCACTGGCCAAAGTCGGTTCCACCACCTCAGCAGCTCCTCTAGATGAGCGCTGACGCAGGTCCTCAGCATCACAGTTACTGCACAAGCTATGTGGTTCAGACCGTCTATTTTGAAATTTTGTCTGACACATGGAGCAGGTGAAATGTAATACAGCGACAGCTTTGGATTTAGAACCTGTAAGCCCCCTCTATGACAGTTCTTCAGTGCCTTACTCCACACAGCACCCTCTATACCCAAGGTGAGCAGTGTCCCCCAACTGGTAGTGAAAGTGAAATATAGTTGGTGGCTATTGCTACTGATGAAGACATTTATGGAAATGGGTGTAAAGATTCTAACTGTAATTGTCCTAAGCAGCAAAACGAAGATTGATTGATATAGGAAACACCACATATTTCTTTTGCACAGGTTTTTATAAATGATGTTTGACAGGTTTTTATATTAGGTGTTTGACTTTTATCAGCCACTTGGTACAGTCCTATGTACACAGAAAGAATATTTTGATTGTAAAATAGCGCTATATAAAAAAAACAGATTTTAATGTAAAAAGGTAGCAATGGAAATGTAAAAAAAGATACTTCAAAAGTAGCCATGTATCTGAGGACTCTATCTAAGCAAAGTATATACTATCATTGCAACCTTGAAGTCAAGGGATGAGCACTAGGATTCGTTACCAAAGCTGGTTATGTACAGTAATATTTAAAAATAAACCATGGAGCACTTCAAATGACAAAGTGCAGAGATATGTGGTTCCCAGATTGTGCATAATTCCAGCTGTCTGAACAATAATTTTGGAGTATTTACGTCACTGTTATGTACCTTGAGCTTTTCTATGACCAATGGCTTCTTCCATCTCAAAGGCGAGCTTTCATGTTTAGTGTAATATTCCAATACATCCTAAAATAAAGTAAGCAAACACCTTCTAAATAAAAGAGCAAAAACATGTACACACATGTAACAGGTCAGCTCAAGAGCTTTCATTAGCTTTAGGAGATTGTGCTCTAAAAAAAAAAAATAGATGGCACAGAGTAGGTGTAAGTAGGTTCATTGGGAAGTAAAAAGGAGACATATTTAAACATTTGGAGGTCAGTGTTTATAGGAGTTCACAGAATATGGAGTAACACACATGACTATCACAAATCAAATTATCTCTTGAATTAGTCTCACACTAGCTATACAGGTTGTATTGCTGATTGGAGCAGTTTTGTATCTTTACTAGTTTTAAACAGTGGCATGATCTTTTTTCATTTTCTGCATCAGTAAAGACATCAAATTATACAGTAGTATTCCTGGTTTTGAAATCGTCAGAATGGTTTGTGCCTCAGTAGTCAATTTTCAAAATCTTTACCAATTCCTACATAATCTTTTACATTATGAGCCCTTTAACTCTCGTGCTTAACTTTTCTTCTGAAAGTCAAGGAATGTGAACAGTGTATTTATGTTCTGCTTTATATATGAACATTCATTCTTTGATTTATAAAGCATTTAAAAAGTCTAAATGAGGAAATAATTCTTTACAAGAATTCTCCCTCCTGCCAAAGTAGAAGGAGAGCTAAATTAAGCGATGCATGGAACAATTATTTTTTTTTCATTTTTTTTTAAAGGGTAGATTTAGGGGTTGGATTAAATGAAGAGCCTTAGAAATATTACCAGGATAAATGTATGACTATACTGCACTGAAACCATACCTATACATTGTAGTTGGATAGAAAGTAAAGCTCAATTATGATCCATACACCTAATATAAGTGAATAATACATTTGCTAAAAAGAGAGAAAGAAAGTATGGTCAGCATTGACATATTAAACCAGTCCTGAAAATTCAATTAGTTAGGAAAAGGGTGTCAGTTGTAGCAACTGACTGGATTGGGCACAGCTCCTGCCCAAAACCTGCCACATACAATACAAACCTACAGGTCTAGATGTTTTAAATCCCCCACCCAGCTATGCTGACATCTCTTTCCCAGCAGGCTCTGTCCAAATGCAGACAACACCTTTAAATACACTTAGAACTCATTCACAAAGTAATTAAGGATAATAACCAATTGCAAGACATAATTTCAAATTATTTCTAAACATTTCAGTGATTTTCATAGATGATGCAATCTGTCTCAGAGTACGGACATGGTTTTTCTAGATAATTAGAAAAAAAATTAAGCACTAGCCTGTTGTGCTGGAAACACATGTTGTTGCATAAATTGCTTCACTTGGTGCAGAACTCTTTGTCCTTTGACGGTAAGAAAGAACAGCTCACCAGGAGAGACAGGTAACTCTACGATTGTGTTCTCACTTTAAGAAAAAAAAAATAAAAAAAAATAATAACCAGTTATTAACACAGCTAATATATGTCCTGCATAAACTAAAAAGCATTTGTTTGGTGCAAAACAATCTGAATAACTAAATTAGCAGATACATACATGGCTATGGAGTGTTTTAAAGGATTACATTTCCCAATAAGCGCTAATCCGGGCTAAAGAGCTTAATATTAAGTTTTGCATAAGAGTCTTCAACTGCAGCAAACCATTAGGTTTCTCACAGCTGCTTGCACAACTTGAAGAAAACAACGTAGCATGGCAAGACAAATGGTCCTATACTGCAATATATATATTTGGAAACCACAAATCTGTTCTCCTGTGTGTTGAGATTTCGACATTGTCCAGCAAGGCCGTAACTGGGGCTGTGCGACAGGGGCGACCGCCCAGGGCGCAACGCTGAAGGGGGGTGCAATTTAGGAATATATTAGGTTAATTTGGTTAAAATTGAGGGCTAGGGGGGGGGAATTTGTCTCTCTCGTCCAGGGCGCTAGAATTCTAAGTTACGGCTCTGTGGTCCAGTGTACATCACGGTGTAAAATTATTACATCTGGACTAACTTTTTCAGACTGAGGGCCATATTTTTATTATTATTTAAACTACTAAAAGTACAATACACAATATATTACGATGATAAATAGAGCTGTTGTTGAAGACTATATTTAATATTATGCAAGACAAACAAATGAGATTACATTTGGTAAAAGATAGTAAAGCCTGAACAAATGCAATTGTTTTATATAAGAGAGGAAAAAGAAAAAAAAGAAAAAGAAAGAGGGGAGGAAGGTAAGGGAGTATATAGGAATATATTGCTACTTTCTGTTTAGCAATACAAGCAGAAACAAGTAAAAAAAGGTAAACTTCAAATTCAAAAAACAAAAACATAGGTATCGTCATTAGGAACCAGTAGGTGAAAAAAAATCATCAATACCACAATTCAACTCAATACACCACACATAGTACCCATAGTGATGTAAATGTAAATACATTGCTACTGTCTTTGAGCAGTAAAACCAAACATTAGTAGCAATAACATATTTATATCCATGTTGTCAGAAAACAAAGCTCCCTCCCTCTTCTGTTCAGTGACTGGAGAAAACGCACTATACAGCTGAGCTATAGTGTGGGGACCTGAAAGCAGCGGAGCTAGACCCCTTTGCAGTACAGGCTGCAGCATTCTGTCTGTGTACTGCCCTATGAAGAACCCAAGGAGCAAAGCTCCAGAACCGAGCTCAAAGCCTGCTGTCTCATAGAATCAATTTCAGCTTGGAGGGAGCATTAGACCATGATAAATCTTCAAGCTCATAATTAGTGCCGCCAGGGTGGAGAATCGGTTGAGTCCACACTCACCCTTGCAGTGCGTGGAGTCTAAAGTTAAAGGATAGGTCTGATTCTAATGCAAGATAAGTGAAACAACCTGGACTGACTACAGGGATAGTTGGCTGGATTATCCGCTGCCAACATGTGTGTAAAAACTGTATATAAAAGGGCAGCAAAATCCCATCTAAGTGGTGTGGGTACGCAACAGCTCTTTTAAGAACCACTTATAAACAATAAACCTTACTATTCTTTAATATCCTGCTCTATTTCTGCAAGATGCCTATACCTACTGAAATTCTGTGACCTACAGAAAATAGCTAACACTCTTATTCATCCCCCAGCTGTATTGTGTTGAACCAAGCACAATGAGTCAACCCTCTGCCTCTTACCCAGTAGTTTTGGTCCGTAAGGAAGCATGGAGGAGGATCCAGCAACAGTCACTAGCAAAAAGGTGCTGCAGCAGCTAGACCTACCACCTAGAAGCAAGTGGCTTTGGGTGGTGCCATTGATAGAGTTTGGTACTGGCAGCGTCTATTCTCCTACAATTGGGGGCATGATGGTACACAGTTGACACTTACCGTCAGTGTTCAGTGGATGAGTAACACCAGTAGGTGCAGTCAGTATTGGCAGTTTACTGACAGTAAGAAGTAAGATATCTCTGTAAAGACCACCTCCCCCAGACAGTGTGCCGTAGTATGCCTATCCTGTCTTACCTTGGAGTTATACACGATTTCCAATAAGACCAATATTAGGACAGTGTTGAGGAAACCAAATAAGTAGCAGTCCCCTAGGGAACCACAGGGTCTCTGCTCCAGATACAAGGGTGAGAAATTATCTTGTGAAAGCAAGAAGTTACATTTTAGTGCACTTTTCAGCCAAATTGGGTACTTTTTATAATAGTGCTAATGAAGATCTGGCAAAGATCTGCTGAAATGCATCATCCTGCAACGAATGCTAGGCCACACTCCCACTTGTTAGTCTTATATTATTTTTGTATAGCAGACACCAGTTATGAAATGGGCCATCACTTGGATAGCACTGCTGTAAAAAAAATGCACCAGATCTTGTTACGTATTACCGTTTAGCTAGTCTGAGCCCATTTTCGGCGATAGGTTGAACCATATCCCCAAATATACTGGCATTCTCACCACTGGAATTCCCAAGGAGGAACCTTGCGTGGATACCCTGAATGACAAAAGAGAAGGAAGAAAAATATAGCCGTTGTGTTAAGCGGCACAAATTACTTTCCAATATTAAGTAATAAATGGATTTTATACTTAGGTTAAATCCTTCTCTCTTACTCCATTGAGAGACATCAAACACTAGGGTATTCAGAGTAGTATAGGAGCGAGGGCACTTTAGATTTCAAACCTTTTAGGAGCAGCTCCTCCCCTTCCTCCTCCATACCACCCCCCCACCTGCCATAGCACGAATCAGTTATTTTCTATCTAAGCTCTGCTGAACATAGTAGGAAAACACAAACATAAGGAGAAGAGAACTGAAGCGTAAAAAGGAAAGGGTGTCTGGTGTCCCTCAATGGAGTAGGAGAAAAGGATTTAATGAAAGTATAAAATCCTGTTTTCTCGGTCCTCCTGTTGCGTGACCCCGGACATTGTGGACATCCCAAAGCTACCTTTATGGGAGGGTTTTATGTCCCGAAGAGGCGATGCGTAGCACATTTCTCCCGAAACTGGCATCCATAGATGCAAACACATTAAACCTATAAAATCTGGTAAATGTGTGAACGGAGGACCAGGTGGCAGCCCGACACAGCTGCTCAGCTGAGGCCCAATGCCATGCCACCCAAGAGGCCCCCATCGACCAGGTGGAGTGCGCCCTGACAATCTCTGGAACAGGAAGACTTGCTCCCCTGTAAGCCTGATAGATTACTGGTGTAATCCATCTCGCAATAGATACTTCGATGCTGGCCAACCCCTTCTATGAAACTCATAGGACCAAAAGGCTTTCTGTCTTGCAAATATCGCGAGTCCTCTGGACATATCTGACTACATCCAGATATTGAAGAAAGCCCTCTTCTCTCTGGAGATCTACTGTGGACCAGAGCTGGGATAACTATGTCCTGGTTAAGGTGGAATTTAGAAATCACCTTAGGCTGGAATAAGGTTCTGGTCCGCAGGACCACCCTGTCCTTATGGAAAATCAGAAAAGCAGATTTGAAGGATAAAGCTGTCAATTCTGACACTCTTCTCCCTGTTGCTATCGCTAGAAGAAAAACAGTCTTCCAAGTAAGGAATTTTAACTCTACCTTATCCAATGGTTCAAATGGTGAATGCTGTAAAGCATCTAAAACCAGATTTAGAACCCAGGGAGCCACTGGAAAAACGTAAGGGGGATGAATGTGCAGATATCTGGAAAAAGGGACAGGCTTCTCTAAAAAAAAAAAAAAGACAGAGAGAGCAGAAACCTGAAACGTTAAGGATTTAAGATTTAGCCCTGCATCCAGCCCATTTTGTAAAAACATAAGGAGCCTGGGTGCCTGAAAGGTAGTAGTAGGAAACCACTTCCTCTCACACCAGGCAATATAAAGTTTCCACACTCTGTGGTAATTCCTGGCAGAACTTGGCTTTCTCGCTTTTAGCATGGTCTGGATTATCGTATCTGAGAACACCTTTTTTTCTCAGAATCAGGGCTTAGCAGCCACGCTGTCAAAGCTGGTCTGAGGGGAAGACGCCACGATCGACCTGTTGACATAAGGACGTCTGTGTATCAGAATCATCGCGGCCAGTCTGGAGCCACCAGAATGACCCAGACCCCCTCTCTCTTCACCTTCTTCAGAACCCTCGGAAGCATTGCCCAAGGGGAAAAATGTAAAGTAGGTGAAATGGCCAAGGGACTGACATAGCGTCTACTAAGACTGCCCTTGAACAAAAACTGGTCCACCTAGTTTTTGAATCATGAGGCCATCATGTCGATGTCTGGCCAACCCCATCTGCTCAATATCTGGTGAAATACCTCTGGGTGAAGAGAACATTCTCTCGGGTGAACCATCTGCCTGCTGAAATAGTCTGCCTGCCAGTTGTCTACTCCTGGAATGAAGACTGCCATGATGGACTGAACATTCCGTTCTGCCCACCAAAATATCCTGCTGGTCTCTTGCATGGCGGGATAACTCCTTGTCCCTCCTTGGTGGTTGAGGTATGCCACTGCTGTGGCATTGTCTGATTAAATGTTTACAGATTTTCCTTGCAGCAAATGTTCAGCGCTAATTAGTGCTTGAAATACTGCTCTCAATTCTGGTACATTTATAGGAAGTCTTGACTCCTCCGGAGTCCGAAGACCCTGAAAATGATCCGGACAGATGACCGCCTCCCAATCTCGAAGGCTAGCGTCGGTAGTCAGTAGAGTCCATTCCCTATGGCAAACTGGCGACCTTTGGAGAGGTTCTCCCTCCTCAGCCACCAAAGGAGTGACACACCTTCTGAGAAAGGCGTTTGACCTGACTGGACAGACAAAGGTTGGACTTTTCCACCTGGAGAGCAGCTCCAATTGAAAGCGTCTGGCACGAAATTGGATAAATGGGATCGCTTCGACCATCAAAATCATCTTTCAGAGTACGCTCATGCAGAAAACAATGGACGTCTGTCTGTGAGTCAACAGAGACATTACCATGCTTAATAAGGACAAAATCTTGTCCGTTGGTAAGAAAACACTTTATTCTAGGGTATTGAAACATAGGCCCAAAAACACAATCCGCTGGTATGAAACTGGTTTGGATTTTTTTAGATTTAGAATCCACCAGTGGGACTCTAAAGTCCGAGTAGTCTCTTGCACGCGAGCCTGAAGAACAACTGCCGAATCTGCCTTTATTAACAGATCGTCCAAATAGGGAATAATCCCGATTCCACTGGCCCGTAGCAGTCGCCATGACGGCCATGATTTTGGTAAAAATCCTTGAGGCTGTAGCCAGCCCGAAGGGAAGTGCCCGAAATTGGAAGTGGCGAGACTGAAAGGCGAGCCTTAAAAGGCAATGATGTCCTTCCCAAATAGGCACGTGTAGATATGCATCCTTGTTATCCAAAGACACCATATTCTCGTCCTTTTCCATGCCATTCCATCGATAACTCGATGGTTCCATGGTTATCGAGCTAGAAATGCATGGGTTAGTAGATTAGGATCATTTAAGTTTTACGGATTGGTACATTGGCAATATTCAAGTTGTCTCCTCTATGTCTCCCCCACCCCACAGGCCCAGCAAAAAAATAGCTGTTGTCCCACAGGACATCAAATTAATGCCTAGAAAGGGGCTTACTGTCATAGAAACCCCTGCCTGACCTGGCCCCAGGCTAACTAAACACACTTTTTTTTTTTTGCACAGGACCCCTACGTACTACCACCTGCAGTGGCAATGGAAGGATCCCCCTGGAGGCATCCCACGTTGGAAGCTGGGAGGCGGCATTGGAGGCAAGACTCTGCTCCTACGCTCCTTGTTCCTGCATTGTGCATTGCACAGCAGTCTGTGCTATGCGATGCCTTCGACTTGCTCCCACTGTAGCTTTTCACCGCCCGGCCGGATCTGTCCATGCCAGGCGTGCATTACAAACGCCGGTATGCGGCTACTAGCCGTGACTGTGAAGGGGGAGGGGGGGGGGATTTCATTTGAAAAAACTGACTAGTGCTCCGGCAAGCGGGTGAGTATGGAGGAGGGGGAAGGGGAGGAGCGGCACCTAAAAGGTTTGAAATTTTCTAGTTAATGCAATATGTGAATCTTGTCTTGCTTGACCTATGTGATATCAATTTTGCTCAGATAAGTTTTGTGACTTCAGGTGATGCTTGTGTTTATCTATTCATGCATTCATTTATGTATGTGTTTACGCATTTTACTATTTATAATTTGGATCTGCTCCCATATATTCATCATATGTACGAAGAAAATATTATGCTACCCGCAGTGATCTCACTGTAAGCTTTGATTGACGGCTGACTTATGTTATCTTATGTTTTTTTCTTTTTCTTTTATATAGTTTGTTTCTGTACATCGTCTCTTTGTATGTACAAAAAACTAATAAAATATTACTTGATTCAAAAAGGTTTGAAATTTAAAGTGCCCAATAGGAGGACAGAGAAACAACACATTTTTTTTACATCAGTGAAATGATTTGGGTATTCGAGGACAAAATGTTCATTGTTTTAAAAGTTGACTGTGCTCAAAAATACATCTAAATAACATGTAAATCAAAAGGTATTTATATCTGCCTTTAAGAATTGTGGGACAGATAACATTCATGTTAGGCCTGCAATGGCCAGACATCTACATGATTCCACGGTTTTCAACCAACCGACTTCGCAATGTTGCAATTGTAAGAATAGTCACATTGTTCTGGTATGAAAGAGGGTGTGGAGATTTCAAAAACAATGGCTTAAAGCTGCTTCATTCTGCTCTTTGTACCAAAACTGACTCATGCACACATGGAACTAAGGCAATGTACATTTTACATACAAGATGAATCTTACCTGTAGTATCCCAGCAAGCTTAAAGAAAGAAAGAGCAACAAAAAAGTTCCAGTGTTGCACTTGAGTAGATACACCACGACACCGACTGTAAATGCTCATCAGTTCATCAAACGCAGGCATTCCTAACAATGAGAAAACAGATTTTCAGGTACATACAGTGAAAAACACTTTATCCACTGCTCACATCTTATTAAAACAAATGCACAGCACTGGAAACCAGTCACCATGCAAATTATCACTTGTGATGGCCATTGCATCTCTGAGACTAGTTCTTATTAAATTTTAACCTCTGACCATCTCTACTTGCTCATTACACAGATATGGTTTTTTATCTGTTCTTTATGGTCCAATTGAATACAGTACTTCACCAAAAGAGAACGCATCTTGCTATATTTACAAATGTATATGTAAAAGTGCACTTCTCATAATTAAGCGCCACATCTACTCAGAACACAAGCAACTGCCTTGTGTTATTCTACATGTATATGGATATAATTATGTATAGAAAGGTAGGGTTCACTGCACATACCTGTCTTTTCATATTGGGGGAGTACAATTGGTGAACCTTGATTTAGCAGTACTAATCTGAGTGCTGTATATCATAAATATTTTGGATTAGGATAACAATATTTGTATATAAATTTCAGCTTGATATAGACCAACTTTAGCTTGCTACATGAAAAAATGTATACAAGTTAATAGCGGCTAGCAAAAATGCAAATATATTTTTTTCCCCAATCCCACAGTATGCATTGGAATGTACATTATTATTTTAAACCTGGTGTGCCGAATCCAGTGAAAAATACTTTTATCCTAAGTGTGACTATTATGTATTATTGTTATTTTCCTTAATATTCTGGTATGACAATGTATATTATATGTAACCTTGTACTGTAATCTCAACGCGTGCTTTGCTAAATGACATAAGTTTGTACCTATGCAAGTGTCAATATTCTTTTGAAATTAGCCAGCTCCAGGGACAGATAAGCATCTCTGAGGCGTTTTTTTTGTATGCAGAGGATGTGGAACTGACCGGCCAAGCAGAACGAGCAGAGGTGAGAACTCAGGCCCTGTGAACATTCCAGATCTCAGAACATCCATAGCTCATTTCGAAAGCCCTGTGTCATCTTGAGAATTAATCTGACCCAATTGAAAATGTAATTCCTAAGGTGGGGGTGAGAGCTATGTGAAAAAGATTTAAAACCTTCTGCCTTAGACAATAACGAGTGCATTTTCTAAGAGGAGACCTGTGCCTAGGTCAGAAGTGTGCCATCTCTCTCAAAGTATACTCCTCTCACACCCAGTCCTGCACTAGTGGTTTTATTTCCCAATTTATTTCTGAAACTTATGTGTGCAACTTATCATCTATGTCTTGTTATTAACCGTTTTGTAATTAAGCCTTGGAAACATTTTTCGTATTAAATAAATTTAATCTAGCATATTCTCCATGATCTTTTGTGAAGTTACGAAGCCAAGTAAGGCTCATGTGTATATGATTTAAGTATGAAACATTAATAAGTGGTTTTGGTAAAGGCAAGGACGCCATAGTAAATCCTTTGTGGTGGTAGAAAAGGTGTATTCATTGGTAAGTGACTAAGGTGACTCCAGTCACGGCCAGCTGTTCAGATTGCTGTATCTAAGACAGGCTGGGCGTTCGTGACACTCAGGGGTATATTTACTAAACTGCGGGTTTGAAAAAGTGGAGATGTTGCCTATAGCAACCAACCAGATTCTAGCTGTCATTTTGTAGAATGTACTAAATAAATGAAAGCTAGAATCTGATTGGTTGCTATAGGCAACATCTCCACTTTTCCAAACCCACAGTTTAGTAAATCTAGCCCTAAGTCTTTTATACTCCATCCAGTTTGCAAATGCTTCTTTCAATGCATTTTAAACTGAACATAAAATGTAAAGCTCAAGAGTGACAGTGGTAAATGGGCAGCACTGGCTTTCATTTTGTATATTAATAATATTTTATTTACATGTTATGACCAGAATGTTATGAATATTTGATGTATTTATTTTATACAGATAGGATGTGGTACCAAGGAGTGGTGGAAGAGAGTAAACATTGTAAATCTGAGCCCCCTACATTTTCAATAGTTACCTTCAATATCAGTAAAGGATTTGTCCCTAGGATACCCAAATAACTGGACTTCTCTAGGCCAAAAATAGATGGAAGTGAAGTAAGCCAAGTCTGACATAGAATGTCCAATTGTGGACAGCTCCCAGTCCAGGACAGCTATCACACGGGCCTACAGAAAATTATTCACAGTACAGTTACAGGAATCATGTCATTTAATTATGCATATAAAACACAAATACAAAAGAAAATAATATAGTATACTGGAATATACTGTACAGTATTTGTTAGGAACAACAGGTAATTGATGCTCTTGTCTTTGTCTGCTGCAGTTTTGTACACCTTAGGATGTCAGCCTGGGTGTTATCATATAATCTTCACTCACCTGGAGCTTAATCTGACACCTGCCCTTACTGGCGACTGCTGCTTTAAAAATCTCAATATAGGGAGGGAGGTTGCTCAATCAATTTATAGGATCACAGCAGGTGATTGAAAGGGTGGAGTTATCCACAAAGAAAAAAAACAGAGAACAAACTCCCTGCAACACTGCTGTGAGCCAGTAAAAGAGCTGCCTTTCTACTTATACATAAAAGTGCAGAATTCTCAGTTACACACATTTGCGAATGCATGATAAGCCACCCGTCACATCGCTTCTGCTAATAGAGTGGTCCTAACTCTAAACAGTGAGAGTCCTTATATACTGGGTTATACATTCATGTGTTTTTAAATTGAGAGCTTACTGACCAAGAGGTACCCCAAGAGCCTCCAAATGGCAATAGAGGACCAGTACTCCCTTTCTCTGCTTTAAAAGCTTGTCAGTTTCACTGAACAATTGCCTGTTATAGCGTCTACATGCAGAATTCTCCATGCTCCTATGCTATTTCTTCTAATGTCTGATTCTAGGTTTTCACCAATGCCTGTAATCCAACCACTGCTGATCTCTGACTGAACTGACCTATTTGCTTGTGACCGAAACTACAGATATTACTACCTGGACCTACCTTTTTGCATGGTGTTTGACTTATTGTCTATGAAGCCATTTCCCAGTCCGCGACTTGCTCCGCTCCATCAGGTTTTCCTGTGACATATGTGATACTCACTCCGAATATATAGTGCAACTGTGCCTTTGCCCTTTCCCTTGAACTGTGTGTTGCTCACCAGCATCATCCTCACACTGACCACTACTGGCATTACATCAAATTCTTTAATCTGTTGTATTAGGTGCTACTCTATACTTCCAGGCAGTTATACTGGTAGAAGTAGGCACTTCACCCTATTGCATCTCAGTTCATCTGCTGTACCTGGTCCAGTTGCATCCTGTATCCCTATTGTTATAGAGATCATCGCATCTCACTACAAAGTCCTCTGTGGCGAAGGTGAAGCTCTATATCAAGTTCTGGTGAATTAACTAGTAGAGTGATATGTGACAGTATTCTAGAAGGATAAGCTAGTTTACCTCAGAGGAAGACTTTATTACTGGGCCATTATTCACTAAACTTGATATTCTCCTTGTATTTTTGTCCTCCCTCTTTCATGATCTCTGTGTTGTCTCTATGTTGTTAAAATATGTGTTGTTTGTTTTATGAAGAAAGTTACCTCAGTTTGGTGGAATATAATATTATCAATCCTGAAGTCTCCATGGATGAGGGAGTCTTCATTATCATTGCTTGGCAAGTTCCCGATCAACCAGTCAGCTAGTTGGTTGACTGCTGGAATATCCCCATGTGCAGCCCTCTCATACTGTTTTTTCCAGGTAGCTACCTGTAATGGTTAATGATGACGAAGAACAAAAAGTGAATAAAATAGCAGTAACTCAATATCTATGACGTAGTTAAACATGTACAATACTGCTATGGTAGCTAAAACTTATCCTAAAGCAAGATGGGTAAACCTTATGCAAGAATTAACTCATCTCACTCTTACAGTTATCATTTATTTATTTTTTCATTTACGACCATGCAAAACTACATAGGAAATAAAAGGACTCGTCCTCCATAGTTGTGAACAACTTTTCCTGCGCAGTAAGCAATACAAATTAAGTATCAGTCTTGAAAATATTTTATTTTTTACTATATAAAAATTTGATAATGCAATATCAATGAAGCTTTATTAAAACATTTTTAGCCGTTTGTAGAATACTAGTAGCAACACAATTGAGAGTGGTTGTTGTACTGAAGATAGGATATAAATTACAGAAGAGGCTGGTGGGTAAGAGATTAGAAAAAGAAAAATCTTACTGGTGAATTATTATTGTTTATTTATATAGCGCCACCATATTACGCAGTGCTGTACAGAGAATATTTTTCATTCACATCAGTCTCTGCCCACATAAGAACCTACAGTGTAAATTCCCCACCATGCACATTAGGGTCCATTTTAGTCAGCAGCCAATTAACTTTTCAATATGAAATCACAGGGACAACATACCGCTCTGCACAGGTAGGGTCAAGGTCAGAATCAAACTCATGACCCCAGCACTGTAAAAACAGCAATGACAACCACTGTGCCACTATACTGCCCATGCTACAGTGAATGTACTGTAGCATGCAATGAATGTTGGAATAATACATTATCTATAACATATCCCACTACAAAAGTTTAATCTGTTGGTCAATGTCAGTTACAAACAGAGTACATGAGGGTTGAAAAGAGAAAAGCTGGGTACACACTACAGGTTTTTCATCCAACTATCGTGCCGATCACACGATAAACAACTGTTTGGTAAGATATTGCATTAGCGTGTGTATGCTCCCGCATTCGTAATTTATTGTTCCACAGCACGTTATATTGTTTGATTTGGTTTTAACGATGTCAGGCAAATGTGGAAGTGTGCATGCACTCTTGATCAGCAGTGTAGGCAGATCTCTATAGATTGTGCAGTCACAAGATCTGAAGGTAAATTGTGGAAGTGTATACAAGTGTATATAAATAAATGATGATGATGATGATGAAGTGTATACACATAAATCTGCATGATCATCAGGACTTCTAGTTGTTGGTAAATCGCTACAGAAATTGCATTTGCAGTAACTTTCTGTAGTGTGTACCCAGCTTAAAGAAGAAGTGGTGAAGTGATTACTAAAGCATTTAATGTCAGATAGTGAAACTCTTGGTAATATCACTGTGTTCTCTACGCATAAATAAATGGAACAGATCTGTCCCTCTCTCTTATTTTTATTGCTATGTACATCAATAAAATCATCTTCACCAAAACCAAACACATTACAAATGTTCATTATATTCCTCCTGTCTTTTAACGCCAAACATTTTATCGGTTGCCTCTTACTTTATATTGTAAAATCCCATGAAAAGGAACATTGTATCACAACATTCCATTTAAATGTACATGGTCAGTGTATGTAATTATATTTGTAAGCAATATACTTTGTTGTACAGTGTCACGGAATATACTGGTACTTTCTAAATTAAAAAACATTAATAATTGCGATGATTAACATGACTGTTTACTTTCAGCTTTTGATAACTCTTTAAATAGAGCACAAATCGGACCTTTAGAGAAAACTGTCCATGCATGCAAACATTCAAGCTGATCAAGGTGAAGTCCAATGTAAAACAAATAAACATGTGTTCACCTTGACAATGCCCACAATATTGCAGACAAACAGAGGCCCATTGCTCCCATTTTCCAGACAATTAAATTACATCCAATATATAAGCTACACAAGGCCAAAGTCAACAATTTTACCACACTAGCTATGAGCAAAAGAAAATCTTGAGCAATATTTAGATGTTCTTTAACTTGAGTGGGCCATGGGTTAGTCCAAATACGCATTACAAGAAGGTCAGGCAAGTCTGTAGAACAGTTAGTGGTAAGGAAAATGAAACAGCAAGGCTGGCATCAGAGAACTACATCTTTCTATTAAACAGTTGCAGCTCTGACTTCTACTTTAGCCATGAGTTTTAGGAGTCCGGTAATCATGAAGACCTTAACTTGGGACAACGCATTTCAGTATGTGACAAGTTGACTTCTTCAAAGACCATTAACACTTGCAGTCTTATTCAAGGTGTGAGTGATTTTGAAGAACAGATGGATACTCCATTTATTGGCCACTAATAAATAAAACTTTGATCAGGGCCAACTGACTATTGAAATTTACTGCAATACTTTACTGTTGTGGGTCAGGCAACACCTGAACTTAGAATTTTAGGCAATGCAATTTAATAACAGTGATTTTGATTTCAGTATTATTGCTGTTATTTTTTTAAATTTACATTTTACTTTAAATAAATAATTATCTATTACCTGTCTCTGGCAGTATCCTTGTCCACGACCATATCCTGTAAGATTTAATGTGTGTATGTTAAATGAATGGAGCTGGGCAAGGGTTTCAGTGAGAGCAACATACAAAGCTGATCTTTCGGCAGGGCTGACGTCTGGTAGAGTGACATCTCGGAATATACGACCCTGACCAAAACAAGAGAGAAACAAATCACTTTCTAAACTTAAATTATTCAGAGTGAATATTATGGCATTACAAGGAATTAATATCAATATGTAGACATATACAACTACTGGTGCCACCTTAACAATGTAAAGGAAGGTTGTAACCTTTTACAATATTACCATAGGATTATGAAATAAACAATGAATGATTAGTTCATAAAGTCAAATTCTCTTCTAATATTGAGCCAGTATCCTTTGAATTCATCCAAAAAAATAAAAAAAAGTAGAGACAAATATAGTGCAATAAATTCGGAATCTAATTCCTAAATATTAGATAAAAATACCAATAACCAGAAAGAATGGGTGTTTTCTTTATTCTTATACTGTTTGACACCATACGTGTGTATATCTTGAAGGGTTTTTTTGTGTTTTTTTTTTAAACTCTTTATTTAAAGAGGAAACACCAGGAAAAATACAATCAAACAGGTTTGACATAAAAATATTAATATAAGTTGTCTCCTCTATGTTTTATATTTCTATATCGGTGGGGAGGGGGAAAGAGGAAGGAGGGGTGGGAGGTAGAAAGGCACAAGTATTGTTAACAATATCGCTCATAAGTAAATAAGCAAGCAAACTTGGAAGATTGCTAGGAAAAGCTAAGCCACACAATTACATTGACTACCAAAAAGAAAAATAGCATACAAACATTACTCACCCCTCCTAGATGAGGAATGGTCTCATATGCTTAAAAGTATATGCAATGCCAACCCCTGCCTCCACTACCTGTAGATACATCTGTATGTTTTGCATAGGGTTTATTATTCCCCACTCCGATTATAACGCATAGGTCGTCGGTCTGCCAAAATGTCCAAAATGTAACTCACCCGGTAGTGAGTTATATGTTATGGGACTGCCCGATGATTCATAGTTTTTGGTGCGAGGTCTGGGATTGTGTTTTTGATACAGTGCCTGCTGCTCCCACCATTGTTCCCAAGTGGTGTTTGTTTGGTATCTCCTTTGAGGACCTTACAGACAAATTTATCTTTAAATATATTTCTATTCTGGTGACCCTGGCTAAAGTCATTATAGCTCAGGATTGGCTTGCCCCAAACCCTCCCGATTTTCAAAGTTGGCAAGCTCTTGTTAATTCCGCTATCCAGCATGAGCGATATATGTACAAATGTAGAAAAGCCAAAAACAAGTACCGAATAATTTGGTGCAGATATCCAGATGGTATGGTTCACATTACAGGGCCTGTTCGGCTGATATAGCCTCAATGGACTAGCAGTCTGGTTGTTCTGACGAGGGAGGGGGGTGGCCCGGGGGCCTGCCCTGTGCACTTTTCTAATCCTAATGGTTCAGTGTACAGCACAAGCAGTATTGCAGTGTTGATGTTGTTACTGTTTCTGGGTACTTTATATCTGAGGGGACGGTTATAATTTTTCTCAGTGTCATGTGAGTGGTATGCAACATCTTAGACCGTCTGCTCGACAATTAGCCATAGTTACTAAGATTCTCGAAGTATATACTTATGGGCAGTGGCTAAAGTACTGGTGGCAACTATGTATCCGTATGCTCTGCTATTTTGTGTAGTCTTTTGTATGTTTTTTTTATATTTTTTGGGGGGAAAAAATAAAGTTATTTGATTTAAAAAAAAACAAAAAAAAAACGTGGGTTGTACTCCAGACTCTACACCCACACCTACAAGGACTTATTTTTGGGACACTCTTAAACTACAAAGCTCTGTTTAGACACTGGTACCTAAAGGAACAGCCAAAAAAATAATTTTGACATTAGGCAATTATTATAAACCCCAGTTGTCCGTTAGTCAATCACAAAGACCAAGAACTGAAAAAAGAAAATCAGATGCACAATGCATATTTTTTGCTCAAATATAATGATTTGCCTATCACATAAACTCATCTCAACCTTATTAGATACACCTTTCTGGTACTGGGTAGGATCCCCTTTGTTCCCAAAACAGCCTGAATGCTTCATGACTTGGATTCAACAAGGTGCTGGAAACTTTCTTTAGAGATTCCGGTCCATTTTGACATGTTAGCACCATGTAGTTGCTGCAGATTTGTCAGCTTGACATTCATGCTGCGTATCTCCCGTTCCACCACATCCCAAAGGTACTCTATTGGCTTGAGATCTGGTGACTCTAAAGGCCACTGGAGTACACTGAATGTTCGTGGAATAAGCTTTGTGACATGGCACATTAGCCTACTGGAAGTAGCCTTAAGAGGATGGGTAGAGAGTGGTCATAAAAGGGATGCACATGGTCAGCAACAATGTGGCATTTAAACAACGGTCAGTTGGTATTAAGGGGCCTAATGTGAGCCAAGAAAACATTCCCCATCATTACAGCACCACCACCAGCCCCCCACCCCAAAAAAAAAAAAAAAAAGTGAGAGAGCTGAGCTGCTGCGCATGCGAAGCAGCTCCATTTCGCGGGCACTGTACTATACAGCAGCCGCGGCGCTGTCAAAGAAGCGCCGCAGACGCTTCTTTGACAGTGCCGCGGCTGCTGTATAGTACAGTGCCGCTATGTGGGGCGCTTCTTTATCGGAGAGGAGGGGTTTCTGGAGACCCAGAAACCCCCCCTGCGTGCGCCACTGCCCTGTCAGCTTGAACCAGTCTGGCCATATTCCTCTGACATCTCTCATTAACAAGGTGTTTTCACCCCAAACTGCAGTTCACTGGATATTTTTTGCACCATTCTGTGTCAACTCTAGAGACTGTTATGCATGAAAATCCCAGGAGATCAACAGCTTATGAGATACCCAAACCACCTGGCACTAAATCATTCCACAGTCAAAATCACTTAGATCACATTTCTGGTGTTTGCTCTGAACCATTTTCATGCACCGAGTTGCAAACACGCGACTGGCTGATTAGATATTTGCATTAATGAACAGCTGTACCTAATAAAGTGGCCCTTGAGCATATATAGGTGCATGTTCATATTATGCTTTTGAGAAATGCTTCCGTTTTGTGTGACCATCTCAGGAAATTTAATTTCAAAAGGTAAAGCGCATGTCACCAAAAGAAGAAAACACAATTCTTAACTACTATCAGTTTTGGACAGCCCCAAAATATGTTTCAACTTTTTTATTTTTTTTTTTTAATTCAAAAGCACTGCTCATTGGAGACTTAATTATGCCTTCAAGGAAAGTTGTCACTTTTATGTAAATATGTTTCTTATAAAGCACCTAGTGCACCATCTAAAGGTGAAAACTAGTTCTTCTAGTTTAGATTGAGAGTCATCCTGCATTATATATCCACATATACTTGATAAACATGACTGACCTGCACATGCGCCATCACATAGAATTCGGTTCCAATAACAGTCACATCTGTACAGTACAGTAAGGGCTTTGGCACAGGGAATCCAGCATTAAATAATGCCTTCTGTACTTCATATTCTCGCTCAACCTAAAAAAATAAAGAGTGGATATTACTTAAAAGTTTAATACACTACTAATAGCATATTTGTTTAAGCTAGAAGCAGCTTCATGCACATAATGAGCCCTCTTGGCTTGTTAAAACCTCTATCTTTGTGTCATATGGCATAGTTTAACTACGCGATTTTACAGGTAGAAAGGCAGTGTATAGTGCTGGCCCATGCCACCTATATGGTGGTCAAACGCCACTACTAAATTTGCACACATTAGCGTATAATGTCGGAACTTAAGTGTTCGATCCAGCCATGATGGTTTGTACACAACATTTTTACCTGACACTGTGTGCACTGAGGCGGAACTAGCAAGCTGTAGGCCCCGATGCAGGGAAGCGGGGAGGAAGGAACCGGGGCCCACAGCTTGCTAGTTTCAACCTTCTGCATCTGTTGTGCAGCGGGTCACATTATCTCCATGGGACCAAGTGCAGTGCATCAATGGTAGTTCCGCCACTGGTGGTGTAGACATATTAAAACACCTCTATCGCCCACTGTTCTGTAGATCTCATTAAAGGGAAATAAGTGGATGTCCTATCAGATCTTGGTTCGAATGCAAAAAATAGTTTGCGCAAATAGAAGTTCAAAATTGCCGCCATTATAGTACGCACGTGCGGCTAGTACCAGCATGAAGCTTCTACCCAAAATGTGCTCTTACCAACAGCAGTGCCTGATCATTTATACAGGAATACAAGAAGGGGTGTAACTCACAGTTGTGACAACATACATAGATCTAGTACACACAGAAGTTATAGTTTACAATTGTAACATAGATACCACACACAGAGTCATTGGTTACAATATACAATGGTGCAAGAATATAAAGCTTTCCTGCTTATTCCGAGTCTTCTTGTAATTCCAGTTTTTTTCTACTTATGTAACGATATAAATGACAGACAAATATAATAAGAATACGATCGCACACATTGAATTGCACTACAATTTCATTGCCGATTCGATTTCACTTCATTCAATTATAAATCTGACTTTACAAATGACGAGGGAGGAGGCGGCACACAATGAATTCAAGTGAATTCCAGACTAGATTGTTGTTAGTTTTCCTTGACGATGTTCACAAGAGCTGAATCGCACTTGTTGTAAAACATAGGAGCAGACTCAATGGACCGCGTTTCTGTTACTACGGTAATAGTGTGCATTATTACCATTAGCACGGTCATTTCAACGCAGATTTCTGCTCGCGGCTCCAATCCGGGTTACAATTACCGTATTAACGGTAATAGTGCGCAGGCCGCGTTACTTTCCAGAGTAACACGGTCAATTGAATCTGCCCCATAGAAGTGAAGGGAAAATGCTCACTCCCATGTGACTGATTATACTGAAATCTAGAAAAGCACAAAGTTCTAACACCATCTGTAAATTAAGTTCCTAAAAGAAAAATACACCGGAGCTTGGAAGTTGTTCTGCTATGAAATAAACGGATTCTAACACCATTTTCTGTGGTAATTTTTTTTATAATAAAGGAGATGTAAACATTGAAAAACTATACATTACCCGATGTGCGCCAGGCAGAAGTGGGCCATGTGGCTTCTTCCTGAGAACTAATTTCTTCGGACCCTTCTGCAGAAAAAACGTAGGGTTGGACTGTCCAGACCTACAAAAATAATAATGTTATTATATCACTTATGGAATTAGATATATAACTTTTTAAATCACAAAGGCCCTTGTTGGTGTCAGAGTGTGATACTGACAAGTACTTTTGGTACTTCTTCAGATATAATTCACAAATATTCGAGAGGGACTTCAGAACACAAATACTGAATAATGTAGCAAAAAACATGAATACACACAAATAAAATCAAAATGGACTTTTAGAAAATATTTACAGATATAATGGGGTACGTGTATAGGCCCAATGTGGTATAAAGGTTGAGAATATGTCCTAGACAAATGTAAATAATAATATTTAATACTGAAAAATAGTTAAATATCGTAGTTTGTAGTTCACAGTCATAAATCTGACGTGGCTGCTGTGCACTACCTGTATACAGTGGTGGAAGTGGAAATTTAGAAGTGGCAGCATGATAAACGTTAATGGCATTTAATATATTTACAACCAAACCAGTAGGAATAGTGGCGGCATAAAGTTACATTTTCCTAAAATTATATTAACATATATAGCGTAATACATATATTTAAACTGGATTTTAGGGGCTACTAATATTCAAATTGCTATTGTATCATACTGTGATTGCTGCATCAAGGGGGGAATTCAATTCCCCCTAAGTACAGCCGCGTAAAAACTATTACAATAATATTAACCAGGCTTTCTGCTCGCAGCTCAGGGAGCAGCGAGTAGAAAGCTGGTGTTAAAACTACCATAACTTTATTTACGCACACTATTACCTTAATAACGGTAACGGTAATAGTGCGCAGGCTGAATTACTTTTTCAAGTAACGCGGCCAACTGAATCCCCCCCCAAGACTCCAAGATGTAATGAGAAAAAAAACACGTGTATGCTACATTAGGAATCCACAATAGCAGGCCTGTTGTGTTGTTACAATGATTAATATGGGTAACAGCCTTGGTCTGTCTGGCCCACCCACTCCTGCTACAAACCCCACTTTGTGTCAGGTACTAGCTCTCAGAATTCAACAATAGCTGTTAAACAAAGTCAGAGAACTGATAGTGAGTCTCAAAGAAGCTTCTCCTACAAGAAGGTATTTCTGGGATCACAATAATTAAACAAAATCACAGACGTTTCTTTAACAAATATTATCATTATCACTGATATTTAAAATTTGGAATTATCCTTTGAAGGTGGTCAGATTTTTCAAATTATATTCTGAAACACCCAAATGCAGCTTGCACACCTCAAATTAACATACATGTATTTTGTGTATGACGAGTTACTTCTGAATATAAGAGGCACTACATTTTTCTTTTTCCACCATAATTAACACTATGAAAAACATTACGTTGGAAAATCTGGGAGAAGAAAACACTTTTATTACCTATTTATCTTGCTACATAAATTTACTTCTAAAAAGCTGCTTTTGAAGTACATAGTACCAATACAAATATTTCACATTGTTTAGTTACGTATTGAGAATGATTATTTTGTAATGTTGACTATGCTGTATTATATACAGTGCAGTAAACAGAGACATGTGAAATATGTACAGTGGAGTTGGGGGGCTCTGCTCATCAGGATGTGAAGGGGCCACTACATTTCTGATGGCAGCTCTGTGGCCACCTGTAATTTCCAGGAATTTGTCACACTTAAAAGCGTGGGCGTAGCTATAGCCTTATCTAGTTCTTAGGTGTATACTTTGTATATATGCCAAAAAGCTGCATACTGCGCACAAAAAGCAAGCCCTGCAATTTCCATGTCAATAAATTAAGCACTGTAGTTTTATGTCCCTTCACCTTGGTTTTATATTTATACATTTGTCATACTCAATCAGTATATCATACACTGACAGTCAAACATCATTTATTATCTGCATTAATTTATTTTCTGTTACTACATTAACCCAGCAATTTCACAGCTTTGCAAACGATTGTCTTATCCCTAATAAAATAAAAAAAATTAAAATCCAGGCGATCAAAAGACTGGAGAATAAGAATAGACGCGTTAGAATGTAATTTCTCACCTGTATTGCCTGACTATCAGAGATGCAGATGGATATGAGCTGAAGTCTGGCAAGTGTTTGGATAGGTACTGGTCCAATCTATGTGCGTCAAACTTGTGTTTGTCTCTCACCGCACTAGTGTCTGCCTCTGGCTCAGCCATTTCTGTACAAAATGAAATCTGGGTATGAAGTCCTTTCTTGTTGTGACTGAACTGTTGTACTTGCACCTTTGACACATTTCTTTGAATTGTTTTGTTGAACCTGTAAATAAAGTTTGTTGAATAAAAAAAAAAAAAATCTTTTTGTTGCGAAGATGACGTAAGGCTAGTGGTATGCCGCGCCGTCCATATTGGAAGTGGGCTAATGCGCTTTTTTCAGTGTCTTATCATCATCATCACCATTTATTTATATAGCGCCACTAATTCCGCAGCGCTGTACAGTCTTATGATTAAATGGGAAATTGGACTTGCGAACACTTGTGACAGACTGACCATTTCCATGTTATGTAAGTTGCTTAGTTCGTAATAAATCTATGACATGTGACTTTCCAATAGACGCAGTACTACAATTCCCAGCATTTGTATTTGTATTCCCGCATGCTGTCTAAAAACTTCCACGATGACGAAGCAACCATGGAGCAGGAGCAGTGCGCAGTCCCTCCTCTTCCTGACTGCAGACGTGTCTCTAGACAACCGCTGTCATACTTCGCATCAGTGGTCCTATATTGCTATATAGCGGACACTAGAACTGCATTATAACTCTGGAAATTACAGCCCAAGGATCCAGGTGGAATTACAACCTCTAAGCAGGAACACCATCATCCCGATCACCTGGGTGTGCCAGTACTTGCCATCTGGCCGATACACTGTGATGGCTTCTGCCAGTCTGGTAGAGGAGCTGCAGGCTAGGATCCGGCATCTAGAGGATGAGCTGATCAGGGTGAGAAGCAGGAATGAAACCCACAGATCAAAGATTGAGAAGATGAGTGCAGAGGTAGTGGATTCAAACCCATACAGGTAATATACAAACTGTATTGGTGAGATTGGCATTATCGTTATCCCTGTGGCACCTTTTGGGGATTTATTTTATTATTATTAATCAAATAGTATGAAATGTAAACTACTATACCACAGAACCATGAATGTAATTATTAAACGATTACTATCATTAAAACTGAATATCATTTTTTCAAAACTCAACATGAGTTGTAGCTGCTGTCACTAGTTTTCTCCATTGGAACTAGTACAGTATTTTAACACTTCTCTGCTGCAAACAATATGTAGCTACTTAGCTGATAGCACTGAGAAACTTGTGAGATGAGTAACTTGAGTTAGAGGTATCTGCAAGTAAAGCTGGGTACACACCTATGCAATCATACTTCAGATGTAATGTTGCTAATGATTGAAAGTCCCAATTCATGCATACATACCTACACAATTTACATTCAGATCTGTGATCTTCGTCTCTCATAAGAGTTTGCTGAAAAGACATTGTTCCATCGCTGATCTTGATTTTTTATATAGTTTATAAAACCAAAGTCGACAGATGTCATGTGTTTTGGTACGATAACACATGATCATGGGAGCGTACACCCTATATCTGACCAAACTGTCATGAATCGTGCCACGATAATTGCATAGGTATGTACCCAGCTTTAGGCTGACTACTGTGTGAGGCTCTTGTAGAGACACTGACCTGGACACACAATTCCAATTTAATATGCAGAAAGAAAAAAAGTTAACTTTAATTTTGGGAACACAAAAAAAATAAATTACAATGCTGCCTCTTTAAAGGAATATATGTTAGTTTCTAAAATGTCTGTTAATAAAGCATATTGTTATATCTGGAAAAATAAATGCTGTCTTTACCCCTGTATCGGGTCTATCTTGCTATTTGCTTTTTCATTATACAAAATGAATAGTTGTTTAACACTATTTTCTAAAGCAATTGTTTTGAAAGGCCTTCAATGCTTTTTTAACAACCAAGTTAGGTACGACATTTCACATACCAGATCCCAGCGTACAAAAGTAGATATGTAAAAATGACAACATTTATATTTTTATATCCTAATTGTCCATTTATTTAATATCATTCACCAAGTGTCACTGAGTTTGAAGCTCGCAAGGCAAATAGCTTTTAGCGCCGCTAGTTTTTAAAGTGATAGCTAAATGTCAGTTCATGGGAATGGACTGGATGCCATTAGGTAAATTGAGCATTAGGATGCAAGTTATAGAAATAGAGAATCTTTTACAACTTTAAATTATACCACAGATTTTTTTAATCATTTCTGAAAACGCCTATAGTAGACTAATACATTAAAATGTCTACATGATTTAAGACTACACCCATTGCACACAAACCCATTACTCATCAAACATGTGACCATGGTGAATATTTTCACATTCTGTGTGAGAGAAAAACTGCGTTACAGTATACTTATATACAAAAATAACAGTATAGATATGATTTGAATATGTTTTGATTTTTTTAAAAAAATTCCCTTTCAGTCGCTTAATGGCCTTGAAACGAATGGGAATCGTTGAGGATTATGAGGTAAGATACATAGTAAAGACATATACCGGCATTCTTTAATATGTACATTTACATATACATGTTTTCTAACTCTCAGGGACACTGGG
The DNA here is from genome assembly GCF_038048845.1 of Mixophyes fleayi. Lineage (NCBI taxonomy): Eukaryota > Metazoa > Chordata > Amphibia > Anura > Limnodynastidae > Mixophyes > Mixophyes fleayi. The sequence goes on along the minus strand of NC_134406.1, from coordinate 80,500,461 downwards.
GGCTACAAGATGGACAACACTTCTGTAGATGTTACATTTGTTATCCTTATGTACTTATATCCCCTTGCTTTTCTTCATATATTTGCTTTCCACGAAACCAATCAGTGGAAGCTTGTTTTGGGGTTCACCATCTTCAGCACTATAACTCCTATATTCTGCAAAGCTATCTTGAGGATAATAGTTTGTATAGTCAGGACAACAACTAAATAGAACGTAACAACTTCTGTACTGGTGTAATATTCTTTATTTGCTACCTAGAAAATCCGCACATTTGCTGTGGCTGTAGTGGGTGTCGGTGGAGTTGGCAGTGTCACTGCAGAAATGCTAACAAGATGTGGCATTGGTAAGGTAATACAGATTTTTTTTTTCAAACAATTCTAAGTACAATGATGATTTTTTTCTCTTTGGAAACAACTATTAAAAATAACCATTGTTTAGCATAGTAAACCATTACATGCCTCTCAATTATACATTTTGCAGTCTGGATCTTTAAAGCACATTTCTCAATATAAAAATGCAAAAAAAATCAGCATTTTATTTGTGAAAAAATTATGTACTAGCTATAACTTTTTAACCTCAACAGTAGGGATTTTTGGTAGTAAAATAGTACACTCCCTGTAACCAATAGCAACTAGAGATTAATATTTCATATTATTAATATGAATATTAACATTCATAGGGGACCCCGCACTACGGTAATTTTAACGCAGATTTTTGCTTGCGGCTCACAGGGCTGCGAGCAAAAATCAGTGTTAAAATTACTGTACTAATGGTAATACTGCGCACTGTTACCGTAGTAACGGTAATAGTGCGACTAGTGCAATTGAATCAGGCCCATAAAGACTGTTAGAAACTGATGTCTAATATTTGTACGCATAGGGCCCATCTTGAAAGACTGATGCAAGAGAAGGGGGGGGAAGGCACTTCATATGTAGGCATGCATGCAAATATCTGTTTTTCACCCTTTTGTTATCCTTTATTGCTAAATCCTCAACATATTGCACACTAAATAATATGAAAAATCAAGCTATAGACAGATTACATACAATAAAATATCACTAAAGGCATAGCTTACCTCATTCCAACAACGTCTAATAACACTACGAGTTTGAGTTTGTCTTCTGGCTGTAACTCAGTGGTAAGAGGTGGCATTATACATAACAAGATTCCTGAATAACATGATTGTCCTGTGATATGTCCTCACAGAATACATGCAAATATAACATTCTTCTTGATGCAGCCTTCAGCACACAAGGTTTAGCTAAATATTAAAAACAAAGTTTTCTCAAATATTTGTACAAATCTATAAAAGTATTACCTTTATTCAATGAACTGTGTAGAGAGAACTTTAAACTTATTGTAATATTTATATTATTAATTTTATATATTTCAACACAATATTTTGAGTAAAGTTAAGAGCTGTTGCACTTCCTTTAGATTAAATACATATTTGTCAGTTGATAAAGATGATATGCAATCATTTGTATTTATGGTTGAAAACAAAATTTAAATTGCTGTGCTGGCCTCCCTGTGTCACTAAAAATGTGAAGCACGTTTTCCACGAGCTGTTTTAATTCAAGCCTTTACTTCTTTCTTGAATTACAGCTGCTACTGTTTGATTATGACAAGGTGGAGCTGGCCAATATGAACAGGCTCTTCTTCCAGCCGCATCAGGCTGGTCTCAGCAAAGTTGAGGCCGCAGAGCACACATTGAGGTAAGTTACGTTATTGAGAGTTTGCATTGAGGGATTTTCTTATGAAATCTAAATTTACGTGGTGTGTTTGCAAGACTGAGTTGATCAGGCTCAGTGGTGGATTGTATATATTAGCCCTTAAAGGCAATGGTCCAAGTGGGCCTGTATACCGTGGTATGCAAGATAGTTTTCATACCGCCACTGCTTGAAGGAGATGTCCACCCAGGGAAAGGTTTTGGCTATGAATAAGAAGTAGACTGGTGGCATACAGATACAGAAATGTCAGCACTTTAGATCAGCTATGTGCCTTATCTCCCACACAATCATCTTCTCACAAATAGGAAACAGTTCAATGTGGGAAAGTACAGAATAGTACAGAGGACTGTCAGCACACCAAGGACAGGGTTGTCAGGGGTGCACGCAGGGGGGTTTCGGGTTCTCCAGAAACCCCTCCCCTCCGCAAAGAACAGTGTCCCTATAAAGCGGCACTGTACTATACAGCAGCCGCGGCACCGTCAAAGAAGCGTCCGCGGCGTTGCTGTATTGTAGTACAATACAGCACCGCCGCAGATGATGGCTGCTGTTCAGTGCAGTGCCGCCGAAATGGAGCTGCTGCGCATGCGCGGCAGCTCTCTATATGTTTTTTTGGGGGGGGGAAATTCCCCCTTATAAATTCTGCGTGCAACCCTGGTTGTTTAGGAGAGCTACTGGAATACTATCTCTGTTCAACTGCTGTACCCAGTAAATTCAACTGTTATTGCTAGTGCCATCTCTGTTCCTCCTATAGTGATCTCCGGTGCCTCTTGGGGACAGCAGCTGATGCACCTTGCCTGGTACATTAAGGATATAATGCCATCCCACATGGGTGATTTGTTTAAAACTACAAAACCTATAGAGAGGTTGGGAGTTTATTCGATTCATTCCTTACCTCTCTAGGATATTCTCCACCTGAATCCATCAAAAGGTTTGGGGTGGTTTTTACCACAGTTATATATAATGTGTAAATGTATGTAAGCCCTACAGAAGAATGCATATTGAGTTGTGTTGATGTTTTATGCTAGACTGTGCTGTTCCCATGGTGTCCCACTTGTGATTTGTTGGAGGGAAACCTTCTCGTAGACTTTTGTATGCTTTATCAGCTAAATTTTAAAGCGTTTATCCTCCATTCACGTTTATGTGTTACTACAAAAATATCTGTATTTTGGGGTATAAGGCTACGTGCTCTTTTTACATGAGAGGATAGGCATCTTATTTGTTTATAGTTTAATGTATGGTGCCTATAATAGAACATAGATGTGATTTGTAGGCTTATGCAGCAAGTATCCTGACTATGGCTAATAAAATGATAGCATTCCTTAGCTGGAATTTTAAAGGATTAAACAATAGGGTTAAAAGCTCTCTAGATTGTAAATGCTCATGAGCGGGTCCACCTACCTTCTCTGCGCCTTCATCGTCAGCCTCCCATTATTTGTTCTGTTTTTATGTATGACTTGTTATGCCGACTGTCTGGCTCTGCAGAGTTTTGTGGTATCTTTCAAATATACAACAATAAGTTTTTGTACTATGCTTTTTATCAGAAAACAGTCACCGGGTATTTTATGTCTTATAGGTACACACATTTCTTGCAGCAAAATTCCTTGCAGTCAAACTGGGATGGGCTTACTATTCCCTCCTCTTACAATATTCCAGTGGAGTATCCGTATTGGTTAAAATAATTATATGTGGTAGCAAATCTATAAAGTTACAGAATGGATAATCACCCCCCCCCCCTTCCCTCCAAGAGGAATACATAGATCATTATCCACATATTCCTTCTATGTTGACCGGGGACTTTATCATTACGATGTAAATATATGGATACATTTAGTCTCCCTAATATGAATATCAGTATGGATCCACAACCCACTCCTTTTAATGATCTCAAATTATTATTGTTTTTATGAGACACTTGGGGTAGATTTACTAACACTCTACAACAGAAAAGTGGTGATGCTCCCCACAGCAACCAATCAGATTAAAGCTATAATTTCCTAGAATGGAAATGATGGCTAGAATCTGGTTGGTATGGGCATCACCTCCACTTTTCAATTTGAGTAATATTACCCCTTGGTGTTACCTACATCCACAGTCAAAGCTTTTCTTTTCTTTTCTTGCCTTTCTTCCAATAGAAAATTGAGTTACCATACTGATGTAGCTTTCTTGGTAAATCTTCTTTCCTGACTATATCTGTGAAGTTGCTTGCAGGGCTGTTTCAGACCACTCTGTTTGTAATTCCCTTACATTGGGTGTGTAAACCCTCTAGTCCAGAGCGCCTGCATTCGTGTTGTGGGGCATCTTGTAAAGCTTATGCTAGAGGCCTTATTTTGGGAAATATCCAACATTCTAACCTATTAGCATTGGAGGCCAGATCAGAGGGATTTTTCAACTTCTTTGTTACAGAACGCTCAGTGGAAGGACTTTTATCTGTTTTCTTAAAAAATGTTTGAAGAATGGGACCATGCATACTTGCAGCTACATTCTTGGCCAAGGAGCAGAGCGGCCCTCCAATTATAACATATATCTGCTCTATAAATGGTGCCATGGTGAATAGTCATGATGGAATACATTTAATCTTGCCAAATGTCTTATGCTTCTCCCATGCATATGTCACAGGCAGATTAAGATATTTATTTGGCAGACATTTCTATACTCTCATATGCTCCTATTAGGGTGTGACTTCATATTAATTTGTAATGATTAACTTTTTTAATTTTATAACGGCTCACTAGGTGGCACATTAAACCTATATTTTGGTGTTATTTCTTTTTTTACTTAATAGTCATCACATGCACACAAATTTAGTGTTTTGGAGAGAAGGATATCATAATTCAGATGGGTTCAGGTGAAGGTTTTGTTGCTTTTTGAGGCGCAGCGAAGTACATGTTTTAAAAAAAAAAAATGCATAAAAAGACTTTTTGACTTGCTGTTATTTCTACTTGATTATAGGAATATAAATCCTGATGTCCTGTTTGAAGTTAATAACTACAACATAACAACTATTGACAATTTCCAGCATTTCATGGACAGAATAAGGTAAAATGATCTCATGTACAGTAGTTGTTTACCTTTAATTGTTCTATTCAATGCTAAACTGAACTATGTTTGCATTATCATGTCTTCATGCCCTCATTACGCTTTTTATTTATTTATTTATTTATATTCTTCTCCTTTACTGTGAACGAACAAAGGGCTTTAAAAAATCTTTTTATTTTGCTGGAAACCAGAGACAATAATTCCACAATTAGTACTTTGTCTCAATCAGAATAACATTATTTCTAATAAATGCCGGTTGTTTTGTTTTATTACTCATTTTTATAAGCAAATATTTAAGTGAAAAATTGAGTATTATGTTAAAGTTATTTTCCTGTTTATTTTAGCAAAGGTGGATTAAAAGAAGGGGAGCCCGTAGACCTTGTACTTAGCTGTGTTGACAACTTTGAGGCGCGCATGGCAATTAACACTGTAAGAGCTATTTTATGTACATTTGAAAAGACAAATCTTGGTATTCAATAAACTTGCCCAGACTATTTTCTGGTTGATGCCGTATTCTACTGCGTGTTAGAGACTTGGTAGATTTACTAAAAATTCTAAAAAGGAAAAGTTAAGGTGTTGCCCATAGCAACCAATAAGGTTCTAGCTATAATTTTCTAGAAAGTACTAGATAAATGATAGCTAGATTCAGATTGGTTGCTGAGGAAAACTCCTACACGTTTCCTTATTAGGAGTTTTAGTAAATCCGTTCCTTTGTTTCTGGGAAGTGTGTGAGTTACTGCCACTTAGAAGTGATCTCTACTTACAGCTTATTAATAAAATTGCTTCCAGAAATAAACGTGCACATAGTATTTTTCACTAACAAGTAATACTAGTACTTCAATTTTTTGTCACACTAATTCATGCTATACAATTACAACAATTGTTTTGTTTCATGTAAAGGCTTGCAACGAACTTGAGCAAACCTGGATGGAATCTGGAGTCAGTGAGAATGCAGTATCAGGACACATTCAGCTTATTAAGCCTGGGGAAACTGCCTGTTTTGCGGTATTTAACATGCATTTCATACTCTGTTCATTTGTAGTATTTAAATCATTTGCTGTCTACATAGAAACTTATAGATGGCTACTGTAATGGCCAGAAGGTTCATGCTTGTTGTTTTATTATTGAAACTTGCGTAGTATCCAAAAGAAACTTCCTTTACATAATGTACACCCTATTCATTCACAGTCTGTAGTTTACAAGAATTCTGCAATTTACTTGATTAGAAACAAGCAATATTTTTATTTGTTATAATATTCCTCACCTTAAAAGATAACACTACCTTTAAAAATATATATATGCCTTTTGCCTTCTTATTTTAGTAAATGCACCCACTTACCTGCAGTTCTATAGGTACAGCCAGGTTTTGGTAGCTGTAACCGAATATCAGTCTTTGATTTGCTATTACTTAATAGGGGAATTACACCACTTGTTGAAACCTCCTTTCATCCCATCAGAGTTAGTTGGTGAATAATGTATTCTGAGATCTATATTGTCTCTGTGTTTAATTTATATTACATTATAAAATAAACTATTACTCATTGTAACTGTATATTTGGCATCCCCAGTGTGCACCTCCATTAGTGGTTGCAGCAAACATTGATGAAAAGACTTTGAAACGAGAAGGTGTCTGCGCTGCAAGTCTCCCGACCACAATGGGAGTTGTGGCTGGAATACTCGTACAGAATGTCCTCAAGTAAGTTATTAACTGAAAATGTGTAAAGAACTCCACATACAACTGTAAAGCACTACCCCACAACTGTAAAACAGGGTCAGCTACCATTTGTAAGACAATCTCCCTCCCTCCATACCCGCAATGTTTAGCGCTCCTGCTAGAAAGTGCAGCGCAAGTTGGAATTCAAATGAGTTAATTCAAGAGAAACGAGTTCCTCTTTAATTACCACCCAGCTAAGTTTACAATGGCCAGATTGTATAAAAGGCAGAATGCATGACTTCATATTAAGCAGTTTTATTGCCTTTAATTTATTTGTTAAATTCTCTTTGGTCCAGAATACAGGGTGATTCAAAAGTCTCAGTACACCCTTTTATTTCAAAAACTCTACAGGAATTGGGCCGATTGGCCGATTTCAAGATGGCGCCCATGTTTGGTACATACCATAAAAGATAGACCCCGTCACCCATACCTTACTGGAGTATTCAGGTTTCCCAATTTCCTGTAGAGTTTTTGAAATAAAAGGGTGTACTGCGACTTTTGAATCACCCTGTACTTTAAGTGAATCATATGTGTAGATTATGCTTTACTTTGTGAGCCAACTGATAAAACTAAAGATCTGGTTCATGGGCTTCACATATTCTCAGTGAACATGTCAATGGGAAGATTGAGATTATTATGTAAAGTAGAACCTGATTTAAAGAGAGGCGATATAGAAACACCCAGTGTTATAACTGACAAGTCTTTTCATAGTTAGACCCTACTAGCTTTTCTTGTATTGTAGGTATCTCTTAAATTTCGGGACAGTGAGTTTCTACCTGGGATACAATGCGATGCAGGATTTTTTCCCTACCATGGCCATGAAACCCAACCCAGATTGTGATGACAAATACTGCAAACAACGGCAGGAAGGATTCAAGGTAAGAGGTCCAAATAACAAAACACAAAACCCTTACTGGTAGGCTAATTGGCGTCTGATGAAAAATAACCCTAGTTCATATGGTAGAGAATTTATATTGTAAGCTCCAATAGGGCAGGTACTGATGACTAAACATTCTCTGTAAAGCTCTGCATAATATGAAGGCACTATATTAATAAAGAATGTAACAAAAAAAAAAACAGAGAAGGAGAAATAGCACAGAAATCTGCATATATGACATAATTAGTCTTAATGTCAATGAAAATAATGTCGTTTTCTGTCTCTATTCCAAACTGGGGAAAGAGCGTAAATGGATCCTGTAGATGTATTGGACGTTTAGATGTCTCAACATTACTCACAGTACCGTGGATCTGCCTATTTACTCTCACTTTAAAGGAGAAACCTCCCACCAGCAGCAACAGACACAAATGATTCGGAAAGGGAATCCACTTTTTTGCCGAAATATATAAGGTTATGACTGGTGCTGTAGCTTTCCACCTTCAAATTCCTCACTCCAGGTGTTTAGTGGGATATACTCCACCCGACATGCAAGGAGGAAAAAAGAAACATGCACATAGTGTGATATTGTATATAGTACATGCACATAGTGTGATATTGTATATAGTACATGCACATAGTGTGATATTGTATATAGTACATGCACATAGTGTGATATTGTATATAGTACATGCACATAGTGTGATATCGTATATAGTACATGCACATAGTGTGATACTATATTAATAAATGATGCTAAATAAATTTAACATACTTCGAAAACATTACCTAAATGACAAATGGTAATTAAGAGATTTTGCATTTTTCTGAAAATTGAAGTCAGTCCGGAAGACTTCCATGAAAAATCCTAATCACCATGCATATTCTATTCATAGGTAATAAAATATCACAAGTAAAGCATAATATAGTAACCACTTTCTTAGACTGACCACCCACACGTCAGTTGTGAGTTGAGCGGCAGGGTTATTGTTCCCATAGATTGTAAGCTTGCGAGCAGGGTCCTCTTCTCTGTCTGTATTACCCAGTATTTTATTTATTACTGTGTTTGTTCCCAATTGTAAAGCGCCACAGAATTATAAATAATAAATAATTGATGATGATTGTTCAGTCTGGCCACTCAACGTGGATGGCCAAATCAGACGTGATCCAGCTGTTCGGCTCCTCAGCCTGAGAGTCCTTATGACTTCCGGCTCAATTGCAGGCAGTGCAGCTTTCAGAGCACATTTTTTTGCCATAATGATGCTGTTGATGTCGCTAGAATCATTAGTGGGCATTGGTGCTGGATTTGGCTCACACGCAGCAATATCTAGGGGCCTGATTCATTAAGGATTGTAACTTGAGAAACTTCTTATTTCAGTCTCCTGGACAAAACCATGTTACAATGCAAGGGGTGCAAACTAGTATTCTGTTTTGCACATAAGTTAAATACTGACTGTTTTTTCATGTAGCACACAAATACTTGATAGCTTATTTGTACACTGAAATTTAAAGTTGATATTTGTGTGCTACATGAAAAAACAGCCAGTATTTAACTTATGTGCAAAACAGAAAACTAATTTGCACCCCTTCCATTGTAACATGGTTTTGTCCAGGAGACTTAAATAAGAAACTTCTTAATTTAAGATTCTTAATGAATCAGGCCCTAGAAGCCTATGTTTCCAGTTTATACAAGGCCAGTATTTCCACAACTAGCAAAACAAATAAACTCTAGATAGACAGGCATCCAAGTTGGCCCCTTAAAGCTCTTATTCAGTATTATTTATTTTTTTCTCGGAAATATAGTAGCATTTAAAATTGTTAAAATGAGCTAACCTATACTTTAGTCATCGAAATACACATTAAATTCAATTCATCACCTACTCCAACATGAAACATTTTTAGGGCTACTCCCTTTATACTTTTTGTTTTTGAGTTTTAAAATACAAAACAACTTCTTCCACTTATAACATCAGATAAAGACTTACTGCACAGACACAATCACACCACACTCAGGCGTTTGTAAGAGTTGGCCATAGGGGTCTTGTTTCTGAAGAAACCCCCAACGAGTGTCATCTTAAGGGCAGCACGGTGGCAAAGTGGTTAGCACTTCTGCCTCACAGCTCTGGGTTCATGAGTTGAATTCCCAACCATGGCCTTATCTGTGTGGAGTTTGTATGTTCTCCCTGTGTTTGCGTGGGTTTCCTCCGGGTACTCCGGTTTCCCCCCACACTCCAAAAAACATACTAGTAGGTTAATTGGCTGCTATCAAAAATTGACCCTAGTCTCTCTGTCTGTGTGTCTGTGTGTGTGTGTGTGTGTGTGTGTGTGTGTGTGTGTATGTTAGGAAATGTAGACTGTAAGCTCCAATGGGGCAGGGACTGATGTGAATGAGTTCTCTGTACAGCACTGCGGAATCAGTGGCACTATATAAATAAGTGATGATGATGATCTTGTAAAAGTTAGGTTTACCATTATCTATGTGCAGTAAGTAAACATTGTCTCTGTTCAATAAAATATACTTCTCTAATAATATACCTAATAGACAAATCTCTAGGGTATTAATTGATAGGGAAAGGGAGGTAAACAATTATCTATGCATATAATACAAAATGCAATGTGTCATTCTGTTGAAAACTCTACAAAGGGTTAGCACGGAAGGTACTGAATGTATGTATCTCTCTTATCCAGTTAAAAGAGGCTGCAAAACCGATGCCTGAAGCTGTAGTGGAAGAAGTATCACTAGTTGTACACGAGGATAATGATTGGGGTAAGGACAGAAGTCATATCTATACATTTATTGGGCTGGTGTACAAAATGGTATTTAAGTGGGATGTGCTGTGATGCTTCAGTGTTTCCAGGTAGAGACATTTAAAGCCTTTGTTTGATATTGCAGTACAGTGCACTTAAGTGTGTAGAATTCTTTGAACTTGGATATTAAAACCCCTGATGTAACGGTGCGTTCACAAGCAAATGTCTGACAGCCTGATCAGTGAGCAATGTGACCACACATTGACAATTTCCAAATTGCATCGATCCACCACGTTCCTATTTAAACACCCAAACCACGGTGCTTGCAATGCTTCCATATCGAGCAACTTAAGCCATGTGTGGATTCAGCCAAGTCTAGTATATAGTCCTAGATTTGTCCAGAACGCTAAATCCAGGATTCAATTAATCCACTAGTTAAAGGACCTTGTAAAGTGGATGGTGTTAGTGGTAAACAGGTTGTGTCCATTTGTATGCGATATCTAGGCCTGCAGGAACTGATAGTGTCCTCAAGCACGTTATTCACTCAACCTTAAACTTTCATCTGGAAAATATTATAGTTGCTTGTGCGAGAGGAAAAAGGCCAATAATGCATTTTCCAATTTGCCATCACAGAATTTTTTTTATTTATATAGAGTTAGGAAGGAATTGGACTAATCTTTGGATTAGCACACCATCATATGTAATCATTAATGTCAATAGACCAACATCTAATCTTGCCTTAATGTAATGGTATATGTCCTGAATGTTCTATTATCGACGTTCCTAACATTGTATTGATTTCCTAGGCATTGAGCTAGTGTCTGAGGTTTCAGAAGAAGAATTAAAAGAGGCTTCTGGACCTGTTCCAGACCTGCCAGAGGGAATCACTGTGGCATATACAATTCCTATAACGGTATGACAATGAGTACTTCCTGAGATTATGCAAACAATGTTTTGTATGTCCACATTTTGTACAGACAACACTGAAGAGTGTTTTGCTTTTTTCAGATGAGAAAGAGATGGAGAGGGAGGGGTGCGGTTAATAAATGAAGGAATACAGGATTGGAAACTGTCCATGTGTCCCTCTTACTACAAACCATATTGGTTTCTGGGTTTTGTAATAATATATTTTATAGATCTATATTCTGTGGAAATGTAGAAGTGGCAGTATGGAAAATGTAAGTGAATGGAATTTGGTAGTTTTACAATGAAAGCAGAAGCAAAAGTAGCCATATGGCATACTACCATATACCAGCCCACTCTGACCGCTGCTTATAATTATAGTCTCTGCGTTCATTCTCTAAGCATTTATTATAATAAATCATTTATTTATTTTTGCATTCTGTTAAGGCCAGATTTGTCCTTTTGTTTAGTATAATTTTATATTAATATTTGCATTGGGATAACCTTTTAACAATAAGAAGACGAAATATGCTTAGTTGGGTTTTTTTCTAACATCACAATAAAATGGAAAGCACCAGTTACCGTCTGCAGATAGTGTATTCCCAACATGCAAGTCATACATACGTCAATATGCTGAGAATAGATATCTGCATTATTTTTTTCCTGAAGTGTTGCAAGTGAGACATTACTGAAAGCAAACAAAAAGGGGATAGAACCAATCAGGAGGTGTGTTTAGGCATGAAACAAATTATTATATTAGCCCAGGGTTTGCAGTCACTCACTGGAAATTACTTCCTTGGAGAGCTTATCCTTCACTGTGACTTAACACCGATGCACCACACACTGCATTAAATATAAAACCATACCCACCCCATGTGTGTGTGTGTGTGCAACCCATGCCTAGTTACCAAATCAGTCATGGAAATCAGGACCAATATGAATTACACATTTTATACAGCTGCTTTGCCATATTAGTTTTACAGACATGCAGCACGTGTGTGAACGATTATCAATATAGCCAGGCAACATGTATAATTCAGGTGCATTTGGATTTACATGACGGGTTTGGTAACTCTAACCATGTTTGTACGTAAACCAAATGTCTGTTTACATAGTAACCAGTCCTGTGGGTGCTGGAGTACTCCCAATGTATGGGCTGCCCTTGCCACTAACCATGACTGTGCATGGCACTTTCAATTATATGGGAGGGGGTAACGGGAGCTCACCCTAATTATTTTAAAGAGTTGTCTCTTATGTGTGTGTTCTGAACACCTCATGTCTGACTCTATGTGCTCTGCAACCCATCTTTGTCTATTTATTTCGTACCCAATGTATCCATGTAAGCCCTTTATGTTTATTTGCAGTGCACCTCATTCCTTTCCGGTCTCTATCTCAACTTCATATTTGTCTATTTATATTGTGATTCCCCCATATTCTTTCATGTGCTATTAAACCCCCATGTCTATATGTCAACTCTGTTATCCACATGTCTATAGTATCTGTCCACTTTGACTCCAATATCTGTTTATATGTACAGTACTGTGGAGCATTATACAAAAAACACACGCGACAAGAAATGTAATGGTATGTACACACTAACACCTAAAACAGACACAGCCATGCAAATGCACAAAACACACAAGAACAAGTATACATACTGTATGATCTACTTTACTCTTTCATGGTGAAATGCATACATAGGGAAAGTGACAGTAACCATAACACACAGGGACACATGTATACACAGATAAATGTACCATAAACACAAAACAGACATTGCACTATGCAATCTGCATATTGTAAACAGTACACTTTACATGACACTCTTAAATGCACAAATATCCACACACTTGCATGTATACACATTAATGCATATACTTCTCTACGAAAACCATATATCCTGTATACACACACATGCAAAGAAGCAGACAGACTTGGCACGTATTAATACACATATGAATCATGCTTCACAGAACACTCACAAATACGCCCAGTTAGATTTCACACCAGACTAGGATCTGGTTCGTTTTGTTAGTGACTCATAAAAGCTAAACTGGAAATACTTCAGAGATGTAAATAACTGCGGTACCACCTCCTTGAGGAGAAGGGGACTGTTATGGAGAATGGTTTCCTGATTTTGTGTTATTTGGCTTGCAACAAACATACTTTTATTTCCTAATATTTACCTAGTGCAGTGGTGGAGATTGTTTTATTCATTATGATTTTTGTATGATTCTGCCCACAGAAACCTACGTCAGGAGTCACGGTGGAAGACTCGGAGCAGAGTCTGGAGGAGCTCATGGCTCAAATGAAAAACATGTAGCTCATCCATTCAGTTAGTGGCTGCTGATCCCCCTGCTACAGAGAAATTGTCTCATTCTCATGTCATTGTGTTACATGTTCATATTGTTCTGCATTGGCTGTTCTGGCAACTAACTACAGTAGTTATGTCCATGTCAGACTGTACTTATTCTGTACTAATAAATTGTTCATCTATATTTAAATATATATATTTATATTGTCTTGCTTTTCTCTACAGTGATAAAATGTAATTGGAGGGATGGTTTTGATTTTCTTGGAATACTATACTAGGGGAAACACTGGTATCACAAACGTAGCACAACTGTAAAGTTTTGATCAGTAAAATGCTTCCAGTGATTCTTAACCATTGCTTACAAACTGTAGATCTGGAGATCCCATGTCTCTGAGAAATATAACACTGCCATCCGCGCACTGCTAAGCATGTTGCTATTGCTGGACAATGGCTAGTCAATGCCAGCCTCCGGGTTCTTTAGGGACCAGGGACCCTTTGTGCTACGATCATGGGGCCAGGAAGCAAACTACAGTGTTCAAAACTGAATGATATAGGTTTCTAATGCAAAATGTCAAAAAATGTTTTTCTTTTCATTCCAATTTTTTCCTATGCATCCCTGTCTTATTTCATCTAAAAATATAATTTAATATATATATATATATATTTAGTATTCAGGTGATTGGCACTCCATAAATAGCATGTGTACATTACCCTGTTTCCCTCCTCGGTACTTCACTTGTATGGATAGTACAATAAATAGATTCCAGGTGAGGCGGCACTCAAGGAGTTAAGTCAAATTATAGTTTGTATTAGAAGGGTTTATTTAATCCATTCCAACGTTTCAGTATAATACTTTCCTCGGACATCATGTGAGTCTGACAAACATACTCAATACATATAGTGCACAGCATAATTAACATACCTTTCACCTGCTGCAATGTTAAATGAGATGACTATGTTTGCTCTGCCATCCCAGCATGCATTGCAAGGGAATAGCACTCCCAGTAGATCAAAACTGCCAATGAATAAACAATGCAGAGCATCATCATCATAAGGGGTGTCGCTAACAAGCGTTACCATGGCAACCCAAACAGCTTCTCAACTCCTCCTCTTCACGACCCTATGAAGCGAAGGGACTTTACTCAGGCCATCGATTCCCTTCTTTTAGCAGGAGTTGTTTCCCGAGTGCGGGATTCCCAGAAGGGTCTGGGATTTTATTCAAATCTACTCTCTGTCCCAAAGCAGGATGGGTCATTTTGGCCAATCCTAAACCTCAAGGGACTCAATCAGCATTTGCGAGCTGACAAGTAAGTATGCACCCATGTACAGTGTATAATCCTTTCTAAAATACATTGTATATGGGTGCATACTTACCTCACCCCTTTAACAGAGATAATGCCGTCGGCATGCTCAATGACGTCATCAGCTGCAGCCGCCTTCTTGCTACAACGTCATTGGTTGCTGTCGGGGTGAAGAGGAGTCGTCATCAGGCTCGGGAACCAGCTCCTTTGGAATAGTCACGTTGGGTTGAGTCTTGTTCTCAGCATCGATATGCCGTACCATACCCGTAATATGGTGGTGGTGATAATTGTGATTTTGCCTACAATTTAAACCAATGATGGCAGTGAACAATTAAATATGCCTGGATGTGAATAGCTGAAGCTGGAAAATGCAGCTGGCTGATGACTGCAATCATTATAAGGGTCGTGTCCGTCAGAGGACTGCACCAATAGGGCCCCATAGTAACCATCCGATTTAGTAACCCATGAGAATAATGGACATAATTGTGGCCAAATATTGGATGTTAATGTATGTGGCATTTCTGCAAATAGCCAGTGAAGACTCATTGGTCATGACACTATCAGTATACATAACCGGTTACCATTTATATTTACAGTTTTGCCACGATCTGTACCATGTCAGTCACCTTAGCCATTGATGGCATGCCACTGCCGTTAATTATGCCATGTCCAATGCACTAAACATTTATATCATTGTCAATAACTGTGCCATTACCAATCACATACATTGTAAAGATTATATCGGTCAATTACATTAACATCTCATGAAGATCATGACATCTTAGTGTTCCAATGTGACATCACTCAGCAAGGAGACTGGAATCTTGTGTTTGATTTGAAGTGAGTTCGGTAATGTAGATTAAGATTTCAGAGTTGGGTTAAGATGGTGGATGTGTTTTTTACAAGCAAAACGGAGGATTCGGTGCTGGCATGGACGATAAAGAAGCTCCAGCCGAAACATCCTTTAGAGCGACTTTACCTTCCATCTCAGGTAACAAGCAAAGGATGAGGCGCATTGGGCTTTTCTTGTTCATGTGGATTGCGATGAATATTTATTTGGAAGTGGAATCAGGTAGCTGCAGAATAATGTCTGTCATCAGGCAAAGTGTGAAGTCCTACAGTCTGAATGAGGCCGATAGCCCAAACTGTAAGCTGAAATTGCTATAGAATGATTCGTCTGGAGCTTCTTAGTCGCTCGTCTTCTCACTTTTGCCATGTTTGCTTGCTTGTCCAGACAC
This sequence comes from Mixophyes fleayi, assembly GCF_038048845.1. Classification (NCBI taxonomy): domain Eukaryota; kingdom Metazoa; phylum Chordata; class Amphibia; order Anura; family Limnodynastidae; genus Mixophyes; species Mixophyes fleayi. The sequence goes on along the minus strand of NC_134406.1, from coordinate 80,484,603 downwards.
TAAACAAAAACATACTAGTAAGTCAAGTGGCTGCTGATGAAAATACACCCGTTTGCGTGTGTTAGGGAATTAAGACTATAAGCTCCAATTGGGCTGGGAGTGATGTGAATGACAAATATTCTCTCAGACTGAATGGGATTATCATCGTTGTTTATATTGCACCTCAGAATCCGCAGCACCACTGCCAAAAGTACAAGAATGTCGTAAAAAAAATAAAAATTGAACACAGCAAGGCTAATGTCAACAATAAGCATAAACACAAGATCATATATGAATACAATTAAGTGCATTAACAAGTACAAGAATGTAAGTGGCAATCATAGTAAAAGCAGGTACAATGAAAAAATTGAGTGGATAACAGGAACATAGAAGGTAGACGGGCAGACTAAAGACCTAGGATAGAGAGGACCCTGCTCATGAGAGCTTACATTTTATAGGCTGTCCCTGCTGGTCTGGAAAAAGATCATAACATTTGCTACTACCAGTTTACATGAAAACAGCTGACACCACAAAAACCGACACACTGTGTAAAACAAAGTGAATACTGTAATGTGAATCATACACAATGTGGTCATATGGCAGAAATCATGGCGAGACTCATCTGCAGTGTAAATGGAACCAACAGCAGTCCACATGCCCTATTGCTAGCCTACTTACACAATTGCTCCCAAAACAACCTTGGGATGTTTCAGATGTGGGAGGAAAAATTGCATAACCTGAAACCTAAGAGCATTGAAATTAAGTTGACATTTAAGAAAGACAGTAATAAAATCAAGTTTTAGTAATTTTGATAGCAAATATGTAGTTTACATCATGGAGTGTCCATGTCATCCATTATATGTTGACCTCACTTTTCGTCCTCTTAGAGTATGATTTTTTTCGCTGCAATATGGTTAAAAAAAATAAATCTAAATTGCAGCCTATATCAAGACATTTCAATGCTAGTCCATGACAGTAATCCTGCTGGCCTTTCCATAATGAAATTGAACAGGTTAATACAACCACACAAGGGGGCAAAAATATGTATGAGATTTATGGATTTTATATATATATATATATATATATATATATATATATTTTGTATATAAATGCTGAACAATCTGAATGTCAATTTGATTGGCTGATACAGATGTAAATACTCTGTTTTCCCTTGCACCGGTTACCTCTGATGATTCCATAGCATATGTGTAAACACGTTAACGCTTAAGGTGTTCCTGCTTGTTGTAACACACTAGAACGTCACTGCTGTACAGCCTTATGCTGCCTTCTTTATTGGAGAAAATGGCTGGAAATTATTCTTACTATTCACTAGTAAGGAGATAGAATATTCTGTATTCAACCACCCGTAATGATATACCGGTTTGCATCTATCACAGCAGAACCTAATTGGTCAAACCAGAAACCCTGTTACAAATTACCTTCCCCCTATCTCTGTAGCAAGCAATGGAATAGTGGAAGACCATGTTTTATTGCATTGAATAAAGCCACTTGGGAGTACTCTGTCTTTCGGGTGACAAAACTCTGAAACAAGCAAAGGAATAGCGGAAGACCACACTTCATTGTGCTGCAGCCTGTTGGAAGCATTCCTGTACTCCGATGGTAAGACTTAATAAGATATCTATGATACCCCATGTGCGGAGTTCACTCTGCTAAATTGGGGACGTCGATTTGATTTTCAGGATCTGTAATTTGCTCATGTTTTCTGGGCACCTGGACAATGAAATTTACTATCCTTGAATATAGGATGTATTTAGCTACAAATCAATCAATTGTAACAATGTTGAAAAACTGTTTGGCAATTTTTCACGTGATTCAGATATGTTAGTGATCCCATTGTTGCAGAGGAAACAATGATAATGAAGTGTCAAGTACTGCATGACAAGGTGTAACTATACAGCGAGGTACAGTAAAAACTACATGTTTAAAAATTATTGTATTCTGCTAGTAATTGAAATAAGCTTTGATTTTTATATTATATATTACTTTTTTCATATGTACAGGGCTACATAAGAAAAAGAAAAAGTGAGAAGCTGAAACAAAGCTGCCCCTAATATTTTGCACACAAATATATAAAAAAAACATCACAAATCGCTGATACATTTTAAAACACGTTTAATTTATTAATATATATTGAACATTATTATTTTCAAAATAAATATGCTGTAGCATATTTAAAGTATAAAAGCTTTTTCACTAGCAATAAAACAATATACTGTTGACTATGAACATTACAGGAAACCACTAGTTTCAAGTATGGAATGGTTTTTATAAACATATGTTGTTTATTTCACATTTGGTTAAATTGCAATACATTAAAGTATATTAGTGTAACTCCAAAAAAGGGTTCTTTTCACTTTAAAACGGTGCCAGGAATAAAGGATATACTTGCCCCACCACTGAGATAGCCACATCACCTTTAATGCCATTTTTAAATCACACGTCTGATTGATTTTTTAACAATGATTGGCATGGTAGCAATCCCAAACAGAGGGCATTCAGTTCTCTGAAATGCAGCTTTTGTGGTTGGTTAACCCAAGTAGCTCTGTCAAGTAATGATAATAGCTGCTTTCCAAGTGGTATAGAACTCTTCACTTCCTAAATAATGTACCGTATATTACATAAAACAATGATGGTGCTATATAGTTAAATTAAAATACTACATGGGTATTTGAAACACTGCTTTTAAGCCTTTGTTTGTAGATGTCTGTGCTGATTTTATACCTTAGGACATGGGTATAGGTATGGGTTATTTATTCATATACTAAAATTAGTATTTTTTTTAAATTTCTATGAAATTAGAGAAAATTAAATGACTCTTCTTTCATGCAGTTATATTCACCCAAAAATATGCCCGATTTTATTTTGCATCTTTGCGGGGATATTAAATGTGTAATATGTGTATTTGTGAGCCTCAGTATAGTTATATGTAATAGATTCAGGGCCTGATTTATAGTTGAACGTGTAGTTCAACGTTTGCTTATGAGCAAAAATGTGTCACTTGTGTTTCCACGTCTGTATTTTCAGTTGTACGCATCTTAAGAAAGATATGGTTGTATAGATGCAAAGATGCATCAATCACGATCATCACAAATTTCCATGTTGCAGCTAAAAAGTTTTCATGTAACACAAAATGAGACGCATCTTAAAGGGGCATGCTTAGCTTGAGTCTGCACTGCCTTACTGTACTGTGATTTCATACTAATGACACTGCCTTTCTAAGTGTGAGAGGCAACGTGCAAATGGACTTATATGCATCTCTAAATAAGACCATGTGTGTGCATTTTTGTTTGTTGGCTTATTTTCTTATATTTAACTTAGTTATACCATATGATTATTTATTTCGTTTTAATTACTAGAATAGTGTTCTCCAACCTTGTTGGTGTTGTGACACAACTATTGATTCAGTTCTCACTGATTCTTTTTGTGATTCTCCAATGTTAAAATATGGTAATAAATAAAAGCGGAATCATGTTTGACAAACCAAAATTGGTTACAGCTGGTGTGTTTACAATTAATACAATATAGCCCACAAGTATTCCTCAGTGCAGATTTGTCAACTATTGTAAGAGATTACCCCAGTTGCATATAAAATTCTTGGGTCACAAGTCAGTGTGTCAAGATTCATTGGTTGGGAATCACTGACACCGAATAGTTTCATATTTCTATTTATTAGGCTCAGATCCAGTCTGTTCATCAGAGTGGTATTCTATTATTATATTGCATTTACATATCCTGTTTTTTAAGCATTTTCTATATTAAAATGCAATTACACAATTACATAATGGTTGTATGAAAACAATCAATAAAGAACAATAATGATTTTAAATGACTGATTCATTTAAATGATATGGTTTAATAAGGCAAACAAATTTAGAGAAGAAGGTGGATAGCTTTTGGAAGACAATCTAAAAGACATCAATATTTTAAGCTGGTTTTAAAGAATTTAGTATCAATGAACTATAGATTGGTACATTGTTATATAAAAAGGTAAGTACCAGTGAAATTTATAGAGGCAAACCAAGGATTCCAGACTAATGAAACTTAGTCATTTATCCAGTAAATAAAGAGTAATTTTTCCATGGGTGCAGTAAAGTGGATTTTACTCAATACAATCTTGAGGCGAGGAAGTGCACAATTCATTCAGTGCTTAGCTATAGTTAATTTAGCTGCATTAAATTGATGGAAGGCCAATTGGTTGCCAAGATTTTAATTTGTTAAGAACAGATGTGCTGACCATGGGGAATAGCTGGATTTTTGTCCCAGAAATAACTGAAAGAAGGTTTGGACTTCATTTCAAATATAGTGATTTTGGGACACACCAATCAAATATGAAAGAAGCCCCATCTTTGTTACAACCACACCAGCAAAAAGGAGAGGAGGGAGACATCAAGTGAAGTCTTGTTGGCACTAGGCACCATGTAGAATAGACCTTAAAATAATTTTCTTTTATCAAGGTGGAAATGGCAAATCTACATCTAATCTTGGGCCATGTAACTTTGTCAAGACAAGAGCTTACTTAATTTTCCGGCTCTATTTTAGGCTTCAAAATAAGTTCTTAAATGGGGAAATTGGTCTGAAAAGATGATCCACTGGTAGTGAATACATGTATGAGCATATTTACATGTTTAAAAAGATTAGATCTGACCACAAAGGATTCTATAAATTGCCAGTTTAGACCATCTGTAAAATAAAAAATGAGTTTAGAAAGATTCTCCAAGGGTGAGTATGCTAAGAAGAGCTGGGGAAAATCTTGGTTGTCCTAGACTGGGATAAGAAGAGAGGGGCATTGTAGGCAAACTAAGTGCCTCTGTGTAGAGAGCATTGGTCGTACATAAATTCAGTTTAATTGGAAGATTAGGAGTCTCATCTGGGGTCTTTGACGAGAGTTTTCTATCCTCATGATTCAATATCATAATTAAGGGGCGGCCCCGTTTATATTTAGTATCGTTGTCTGTCAAGATCTTCATGCCTCTCATTTCATAACATTTCTTTAAAATAATAAAGATAAGAAATTATAAAAATGGAAAGTTGCAAATCCTCAAAGTTGATTCTTTGAAAAGTAGCTCCCTAGTTTTGTAGTAATGGAGCCTGAGAACAACATCCCAATGCGGTGTGGATGTCTGGGTTCTGGATGTAGAATTCTGCGTGCCCTATTAGTGAGGAATTGGTTTGGGTGTGTTTACAGTGCCGGTTGTGTGGGAGTCTTCATGAGCAGGAGACTCTCCTTTGTTGATCATTGTGAAAAGAAGCCTTACAGAGTAACAGAGAGCTCCCAATAACAATTCTGGTATGGCCCACTGGTTTGGAAAGGTAATCAAAGAGATGTGTTGTGGCTATGGAATAAGCCCAACACACCCCTGTGGGGTGATATTACTGGCACTAGGCCCAGACCGGGGAATAGGTTTTGGGAATTCCAAGTAAGCTGATCTCAATACTTATCCCGCATATGAATGGGTCTAATTATTCATCAACGTGGCACAGCTGCAGAGAAGCAACACAGAGGACTCCCAAAATCAGACTTAGTGTCCCACTGGGGTCTGTGGCAGTGGTCAAAGTGTAAATTTAGAAGTTATTCGGAGTGGCTGCTACCCAATAGTTAAATTTTTATTTAGGAAGGATCAAGCATCCAAAAATATGACTTATCCTCCCCCGTTTGTGAGCTGGCTCCTCCCAACTCACTGAATTACAGTCATCTTAAAGATACCAACCCTGTGGTTACTTGGAGAAAATATACATAGCTAGAAATCCAAATGTAGTGATTGTTGTGTAGTATGTGTTTGTTTGTGATTGAGATATTTGCGTATACAATCGGTGTAAAAAAAAAATAATCAAGTTTTATTTCCTGAATGAAAACTGTATTATTCTGATAACAGTAGCTATTTTAGTTTTTTGTAATTGTTTTTATGCAATACATTTATTGCTGATTTAGTTTACAATTTAATTCCAAATACCAGACTGTTAGTTGGTCGTCTTTGGTAGTTTATGAACTAATATTGGAATAAAATGGAAATAGTACTGGACAAACCTGCTCTAGCTAAAGCACATTGGTAGGGCCACTATGTTTCAAACTACCAGAATGCCTGATGAATCTAACCTCTACTTCTTATTTATATATAGATGGCGCTATGAGTAGGCAGGAAAAAGGAAGGCAGATTAAACAATTGTACAGGACTACAAAAAGTATTGATTTCTGTAATAAATGAAGAATTTGATATGCTGATTTTTTTTTAAATGCTATAGAATCATATTATATTAAAATGCATGTGTCACCATGAATTACTATATTTAAAACCAGTGAGCTTTGGGTCTTGTTAGCCTTTTTACCACAATGGATTTTCAGATTTTGATACAGCTAAGAAAGACACAAATGATTTACCTGGTCCCATTGACATATATGACTTCACTTATATTAAAAAAAAAAATCTATATGTTTACCGGAGATGAAATACCCAAGAGTCAAATAATGCATGTATACATGTGAGATACTTATGACAACCTTATATTCATGATGGCCTATGTTGCCAATCCCTAATTTAGGGATTGGCAGCTTGTGTTGTGACAACAGAGTCAATTTCAGACCACCTGGGAACAGAAGTGCACAAATCACAGGGATGATGGTGCATCATGCTTTGCTTCATATTCATTGCCAACGCCAGTCTCTAACATTACTTAAAGAGACAAGACCTTCTGTATCTGCTCATCTCGATTTCTAAACCATGTTTCATTTCTATAAATGCACAATATTTTAATATATCTTTTCATCCTTTTATTCAGTGAACGCATTCACTGGTAAAGTGTTCCTGAGACTATATGTGTCTCCCCCACTAGAAGAATGGCCGGAGGGAGCTTTTGCCCCTAGCACAGAAGTCTCTGCTTCTTTGATGTCCATTGCTCTTTTGTAGAGCTCTGCTGCTTTTTCAAAATCACCCTCTTCATACCTTTAAAACAAGAACAATAGCCTTGTTACTTTGGTATAGTCTTTAAGATCAATGTTATTAGTGTAAACTATGCTGTAAAACCAGTTAAATCAATAACCGTATTTATGAAAGAGTAGGACAGAATAATGTAAAAGGGAATGATGAATAAAAAATAGTTTCTCATGCATGCATATCTATAAAATAGTGCAATTTACCGATTGTGTCAATTAAATTTCAGACAAATGTACACATTTTAAAAACTGGACTCAAAATGTGCTGGTTAGATGGGCAAAACATGGTGAATAACCTCAAATTACAAAAGTTTTATCCTCAAAGGAAAAATGTGAAAAATTATTTGACTTGCAATGAAATATAACCTGTGACAATTTTTCAAATGCAGTAATGTTACTACCTATTCGCAGACAATTCATAATGGGGACAATGATTTTTAACAATCCAAGGTTAGTCTATATATTGTTCAACTCATTCCACTAGAAACACAAAGTCTAACTAAACTAATACAATAAAGAATACCAATAAAACTACCTTAGCACAGCCAAGTTTTTTAATGTTTCTCCAACCCTGGGATGCATTCGGCCCAGGCTATCTTCATAAATCTTCATAGCGCGCTCATATAGAGGTAATGCTTCCACTTGTTTTTTCTGGGAATAGTAAAACTACACATTAATGAGTGTCAAAATAAAAACTGTGCAGAGTACTATTTCATAAATACCATACATTGAATAACCTCAGTTTCATCTAAACCCTCTCCTTTTCTCTGCAACTAGAACTGTGAATCCATCCCCTGGCACTCCTGCCATTTGCCTCTTAGGCTGGATAACATTAAGAGAAAGCTAAGTTGGCTCTATATCAGATCTCAGTTGATCACTGACTGGGCAAGCTGCACGCACCTGAGATCTGACACACAAATAGTCATTTATGGATGCAGAAAAAGAGGATTTTTGTACTTATGTTAAATCCTTTTCTCTGATTCCATCTGGGGGGCACTGCTACCATGGGGTTGTATGAGGGCGCATGGAGTTAGCACTTAAATAGTTCATGAAACTGTTAATGTAACTGTTGACAGAAGCTCCTCCCCTCTGCAATCCCTGTACCTCCTCAGCGTAATTGAAAAGCCCCAAGGAAGGGAAACAAAATAGCATGCAACCAACAAAAGCAAAAGAAGAGCAGAGGGCGGGAATGCAGTGTCCCCGAGATGGAATCAGAGAAAAGGATTCAACGTAAGTACAAAAATCCTCTTTTTTCTTTCATCCAATCTGGGAAAAACTGCTACCATGGAGACATTCTAAAGTAGCCCCTTGAGGTAGGGAAAGCCCTGTCAATCCGGCCTGCAAAACATTGCTGCCAAACTTTGCATCAGGAGACACAAAAACATGAAAACAGCAAAACCGGGTAAAGTGTGGACAGGTTGGCGACAGGCAGAGCTGATCTGCTAATGCACTGTTACGCGCAGCCCAAGAGGTCTTCCACAAAATGGATCGAATGCGCAGTGACACAATCAAGTACAGGCCGATCAGAACTAATATAAACCTGCCTGACAGGGAACATTATCCACCTAGCAGCAGTTTGTTTTCTAGCCAGCCAGCCCCTCTTGTGGGCATCATACAAGAAGAAAAGGGAATCCGTCCTGTGCATAGCGGACGTCCTGTACACATACCTTCTTAGAGCATGGACCACATCCAATGAAGTGGCAGTCACCTCCTGGAAGACTGGGAACACAATTTCTTGATTAAGATGAAAACCAGAACACTTTTAATAGGAAGAAAGGTATCTTCGTTATCTTGCACAATACAGCCCTGTCAGTATGGAATACCAAATAAGCTAAACGACAAGAGAGAACCCAAAGTTCTAAAAGTCTCCTCACAGAAACGACGGCTAGAAGAAAAATCACCTTCCAACTTAAGAACTTGAGTTCAGTCAACTCCAACGGTTCAAAGGGGAATGATTTAAGATCCCCAAGTGCCAAATTCAAGTCCCAAGGTGCCTTATGTGGTACGTAAGGATGCTGGGTGTGTAGAACCGCTTGGAGGGAAGTCTGCACCTCTGGTATAACTGCTAGCCTTTTCTCAAAATATATCAAAAGGGCTGATACCTGCAACGTCAGGGAACTAAGGTGAAAGTCCGCCTCCAAACCAACCTGCGAAAAAGCTATGAACCTGGAGAGTCGAAAGGCTGCTGTATGACAAGTTCTGCATTCGCACCAACTGACATAGGTCTGCCACACTATGATAATTTAGCTTAGAGGCCGGTTTATTTGCCTTCAATATGGCATCAACAATCAGAATGCTGAAATGGTGCCTAGAGCAGTAGATTGTTTCGATGTAGAAGTTGCCACCCTTTACCGAGTCTCATGCGCAGTATACCCACATACCAGGCTCGACATGGCCAATCGTGTGCAATCAGGATCACTGGAATTCCGCAGTGTCTAATGTCATGTCATGTTCATGACATCCACCGTGCACACCAAGGGGTCTCTGGTCCTGGAGCAGAACCTGGGCACCTAGTGGTTCCCACCTCTGGACCATCAAAACACCTCCGTGAGTAGAGACCACTCCCCTGGCAACACAGTGTGTCTGCTTAGGTAGTCGGCCTCCCAATTTCTACACCCAGGATGAATATCGCAGAATTTGCTGGGACATACATTTTCACCCAGAACAATATCTTGGGCGTCTCCTTCATCCGGCTCCAACACTCCAGTGACTATTATCCAGGACCACGGGACAAATGACCTATCCGCCGTCAAGTGACCCGCCACCAACCAAGGGAAAGGCGCATCCTAGGAGACAACTGAAGCATCTGAGAGGCCAGCTGAAGGTGGGATCCTGACTAGTTGAACAAGAGGTCCCAGTGAACTTTGTGAGTGGGGAAACGTACGGAAACGTTTTGAATGTGGAGACCATTTCATCTATTAGTTTCATACATAGTAGGATGTAGGCCTGAAAAAAATTCACCTTATTGATTAGTAGAAACACCTTCTACAGTCTGGTGTCTAGTAGAAGGCCAAGGAAATACCATACTCTGGCAAGGGACCGATTGGGATTTTTGAAAATTTTGGTTCCAGCACTTGTTTGGACAGAGAAAGATGGAGCCAGAGGGTCTGATTTGAGTTCGTCTTTACTAGCAAATCATCCAAGTATGGGATTATGCAGACTGCCAGGGTACACAACTGTGTTGCGATGTTCCCATTGGGCCATCTCATCCAGAAGTAAAAAGAGGCTAGGAAACCTACTCGGTACCATCAATTTTCTGTCTGGCTGTTTCCATGCTGACTCAATGAGATTTGTCAGCTCTTCAGAAGTAGGGAAGCAGACTATACACCTCTTCTGCCTCTTTCCCACTGGGCCTCTGAATCAGACAGATCCCACTAAGAGAGGATGAGCAGACCTATGCCTTTTACGGGAAGTCTGAGTTCTCGTGGAAATGTATTTAATTTTTTTAAGGTTTTGTACCAGTGAAGTAGACCAAGAAACTTCCGCCTGGATTTGATCCTGGGAATCAAGATGAGCTGGGAGGACAGAAGAACCTTCCCCTGCAACCTTTGACGATGTCGTAAGGGCAGCAGTCTTGGAAGGCTGCACTGATACATTTTGAACCAGAGTGATAATTGCATCCACTGCCGGTATCTCTGCAGGATGAGCACACAACTGAAATAACACCACCACCTACTGTCCCAATGCAGTTGCCTACGCTGGATCCCCCATCTGAGGGATGCCCTCGAGCACACCCGCCATAGCCATCTGCATCACAGTCCACACAAACTGACCCCTGATCTTACCATCCACTGGGTGGTTTGGTTTTACATTTTGCAGAGGTAAAATATTCCACCTTGTTTGTTTTTTCTTTGTCGGACATGTTTCGCAATATTTATGATGCAACACAAATAGGTAACCTGCAACTCTATATCAATAGTCGCAGTTACACTACACTTATAGATATATATATATATAGATATATATATATATATATACATATATATATATATATATATATATATATATAATGTGTGTGTGTGTGTAAGTTAATGCTATATATAGTTATGTGTTTATATAAATACACATACATATCTCCTAACGCTACAGGGATAAACCCAGAGATGTACTCCCCGACACAATTTTGTGGTAATATACATAACTGAATATTGCTCACAATAGAGAGAATCTCAACAGTAAGACTATCTATGTGAAGGAATTAGTAAAACTATGTAAGAATTCTACAGATATCTATTTGTACAGATATGTGTCAGACAAAAATGATGTAAGATACTCATCCCTTCATAACCATGTCTAGGGCAGAGTACCCGCAGGTAGAGAGCAGGCTGTCAGTCAGACACAGTATATACTGCTGACCAGCAGCAGCAGATAGAGAGCAGGGTGTCAGTCAGACACAGTACACTGCTGACCAGCAGCAGCAGATAGAGAGCAGGGTGTCAGTCAGACACAGTATATACTGCTGATCAGTGGTAGCAGATAGAGAGCAGGGTGTCAGTCAGACACAGTATATACTGCTGATCAGCAGCAACAGATAGAGAGCAGGCTGTCAGTCAGACACAGTATATACTGCTGAACAGCACCAGCAGATAGAGAGCAGGGTGTCAGTCAGCCACAGTATATACTGCTGATCAGTGGTAGCAGATAGAGAGCAGGCTGTCAGTCAGACACAGTATATACTGCTGACCAGCAGCAGCAGATAGAGAGCAGTGTGTCAGTCAGACACAGTATATACTGCTGATCAGCAGCAACAGATAGAGAGCACCTGTCAGTCAGACACAGTATACTGCTGATCAGCACCAGCAGATAGAGAGCAGCTTGTCAGTCAGACACAGTATATACTGCTGACCAGCAGCAGCAGATAGAGAGCAGGGTGTCAGTCAGACACAGTACACTGTGATCAGCAGCAGCAGATAGTGAACAGGCTGTAAGTCAGACACAGTATACTGCTGACCAGCAGCAGCAGATAGAGAGCAGGGTGTCAGGCAGACACAGTATATACTGCTGACCAGCAGCAGCAGCAGAGAACAGGCTGTCAGTCAGACACAGTATACTGCTGACCAGCAGCAGCAGATAGAGAGCAGTATGTCAGTCAGACACAGTATATACTGCTGATCAGTGGTAGCAGATAGAGAGCAGGCTGCCAGTCAGACACAGGATATACTGCTGACCAGCAGCAGCAGAGAGAGAGCAGGGTATCAGTCAGACACAGTATACTGCTGACAAGCAGCAGCAGATAGAGAGCAGGCTGTCAGTCAGACACAGTATACTGCTGACCAGCAGCAGCAGATAGAGAGCAGGCTGTCAGTCAGACACAGTATATACTGCTGACCAGCAGCAGCAAACAGGCTGTCAGTCAGACACAGGTATACTGCTGACCAGCAGCAGCAGATAGAGAGCAGCCTGTCAGTCAGACACAGTATACTGCTGACCAGCAGCAGATAGAGAGCAGACTGTCAGTCAGACATGGTATATACTGCTGACCAGCAGCAGCAGATAGAGAGCAGGGTGTCAGGCAGACACAGTATATACTGCTGACCAGCAGCAGCAGAGAACAGGCTGTCAGTCAGACACAGTATACTGCTGACCAGCAGCAGCAGATAGAGAGCAGGCTGTCAGTCAGACACAGTATATACTGCTGACCAGCAGCAGCAAACAGGCTGTCAGTCAGACACAGGTATACTGCTGACCAGCAGCAGCAGATAGAGAGCAGCCTGTCAGTCAGACACAGTATACTGCTGACCAGCAGCAGATAGAGAGCAGACTGTCAGTCAGACACGGTATATACTGCTGACCAGCAGCAGCAGCAGCAGCAGAGAACAGGCTGTCAGTCAGACACAGTATACTGCTGACCAGCAGCAGCAGATAGAGAGCAGTATGTCAGTCAGACACAGTATATACTGCTGATCAGTGGTAGCAGATAGAGAGCAGGCTGCCAGTCAGACACAGGATATACTGCTGACCAGCAGCAGCAGAGAGAGAGCAGGGTATCAGTCAGACAGAGTATACTGCTGACAAGCAGCAGCAGATAGAGAGCAGGCTGTCAGTCAGACACAGTATACTGTTGATCAGCACCAGCAGATAGAGAGCAGGGTGTCAGTCAGACACAGTATACTGCTGACTAGCAGCAGCAGATAGAGAGGAGGCTGTCAGTTAGACACAGTATATACTGCTGACCAGCAGCAGCAGATAGAGAGCAGGGTGTCAGTCAGACACAGTATACTGCTGACTAGCAGCAGCAGAGAGCAGGCTGTCAGTCAGACACAGTATATACTGCTGACCAGCAGCAGCAGATAGAGAGCAGGCTGTCAGTCAGACACAGTATATACTGCTGACCAGCAGCAGCAGATAGAGAGCAGGCTGTCAGTCAGACACAGTATACTGCTGACCAGCATCAGCAGATAGAGAGCAGGGTGTCAGTCAGACACAGTATATACTGCTGACTAGCAGTAGCAGATAGAGAGCAGGCTGTCAGTTAGACACAGTATATACTGCTGACCAGCAGCAGCAGATAGAGAGCCGGGTGTCAGACAGACACAGTATACTGCTGATCAGCACCAGCAGATAGAGAGCAGGCTGTCAGTCAGACACAGTATATACTGCTGACCAGCAGCAGCAAACAGGCTGTCAGTCAGACACAGGTATACTGCTGACCAGCAGCAGCAGATAGAGAGCAGCCTGTCAGTCAGACACAGTATACTGCTGACCAGCAGCAGATAGAGAGCAGACTGTCAGTCAGACACGGTATATACTGCTGACCAGCAGCAGCAGAGAACAGGCTGTCAGTCAGACACAGTATACTGCTGACCAGCAGCAGCAGATAGAGAGCAGTATGTCAGTCAGACACAGTATATACTGCTGATCAGTGGTAGCAGATAGAGAGCAGATTGTCAGTCAGACACGGTATATACTGCTGACCAGCAGCAGCAGATAGAGAGCAGGGTGTCAGGCAGACACAGTATATACTGCTGACCAGCAGCAGCAGAGAACAGGCTGTCAGTCAGACACAGTATACTGCTGACCAGCAGCAGCAGATAGAGAGCAGGCTGTCAGTCAGACACAGTATATACTGCTGACCAGCAGCAGCAAACAGGCTGTCAGTCAGACACAGGTATACTGCTGACCAGCAGCAGCAGATAGAGAGCAGCCTGTCAGTCAGACACAGTATACTGCTGACCAGCAGCAGATAGAGAGCAGACTGTCAGTCAGACACGGTATATACTGCTGACCAGCAGCAGCAGCAGCAGAGAACAGGCTGTCAGTCAGACACAGTATACTGCTGACCAGCAGCAGCAGATAGAGAGCAGTATGTCAGTCAGACACAGTATATACTGCTGATCAGTGGTAGCAGATAGAGAGCAGGCTGCCAGTCAGACACAGGATATACTGCTGACCAGCAGCAGCAGAGAGAGAGCAGGGTATCAGTCAGACACAGTATACTGCTGACAAGCAGCAGCAGATAGAGAGCAGGCTGTCAGTCAGACACAGTATATACTGCTGACCAGCAGCAGCAGCAGCAGCAGAGAACAGGCTGTCAGTCAGACACAGTATACTGCTGACCAGCAGCAGCAGATAGAGAGCAGTATGTCAGTCAGACACAGTATATACTGCTGATCAGTGGTAGCAGATAGAGAGCAGGCTGCCAGTCAGACACAGGATATACTGCTGACCGGAGCCGGATTTAGACCTCATAGGGCCCTAGGCAAGATACTGGTTTGGGCCCCCCTCCCTGAAAAAATCCATAGCATTATAGTTTTTTAGCATAACATATAGCCCTATTCAGAGGCTGGCAAACTTTAGCCCAGGGGGGCAAGCACATAGCACTGCCCCATAAGTAGTGGCCTATTTTTAAAGGTTGGTCTCACCGCTGCCACTGGGAGGGCCCTCTGGGGACTGCTGGGCCCTAGGCAATTGCCTAGGTTGCCCAATGGTAAATCCGGCCCTGCTGCTGACCAGCAGCAGCAGAGAGAGAGCAGGGTGTCAGTCAGACACAGTATACTGCTGACTAGCAGCAGCAGATAGAGAGCAGGCTGTCAGTTAGACACAGTATATACTGCTGACCAGCAGCAGCAGATAGAGAGCCGGGTGTCAGTCAGACACAGTATACTGCTGATCAGCACCAGCAGATAGAGAGCAGGCTGTCAGTCAGACACAGTATATACTGCTGACCAGCAGCAGCAGAGAACAGGCTGTCAGTCAGACACAGTATATACTGCTGACCAGCAGCAGCAGATAGAGAGCAGGGTGTCATGCAGACACAGTATATACTGCTGACCAGCAGCAGCAGAGAACAGGCTGTCAGTCAGACACAGTATACTGCTGACCAGCAGCAGCAGATAGAGAGCAGGCTGTCAGTCAGACACAGTATATACTGCTGACCAGCAGCAGCAAACAGGCTGTCAGTCAGACACAGGTATACTGCTGACCAGCAGCAGTAGATAGAGAGCAGCCTGTCAGTCAGACACAGTATACTGCTGACCAGCAGCAGATAGAGAGCAGACTGTCAGTCAGACACGGTATATACTGCTGACCAGCAGCAGCAGCAGCAGCAGAGAACAGGCTGTCAGTCAGACACAGTATACTGCTGATCAGTGGTAGCAGATAGAGAGCAGGCTGCCAGTCAGACACAGGATATACTGCTGACCAGCAGCAGCAGAGAGAGAGCAGGGTATCAGTCAGACACAGTATACTGCTGACAAGCAGCAGCAAATAGAGAGCACGGTGTCAGTCAGACACAGTATACTGCTGACCAGCAGCAGCAGATAGAGAGCAGGCTGTCAGTCAGACACAGTATATACTGCTGACCAGCAGCAGCAGCAGCAGATAGAGAGCAGGCTGTCAGTCAGACACAGTATATACTGCTGACCAGCAGCAGCAGATAGAGAGCAGGCTGTCAGTCAGACACAGTATACTGTTGATCAGCAGCAGCAGATAGAGAGCAGGGTCAGACACAGTATACTGCTGACCAGCAGCAGCAGATAGAGAGCAGTGTGTCAGGCAGACACAGTATATACTGCTGACCAGCAGCAGCAGATAGAGAGCAGGCTGTCAGTCAGACACAGTATACTGTTGATCAGCACCAGCAGATAGAGAGCAGGGTGTCAGTCAGACACAGTATACTGCTGACTAGCAGCAGCAGATAGAGAGCAGGCTGTCAGTCAGACACAGTATATACTGCTGACCAGCAGCAGCAGATAGAGAGCAGGGTGTCAGTCAGACACAGTATACTGCTGACCAGCATCAGCAGATAGAGAGCAGGGTGTCAGTCAGACACAGTATATACTGCTGACCAGCAGCAGCAGATAGAGTGCAGGGTGTCAGTCAGACACAGTATACTGCTGATCAGCACCAGCAGATAGAGAGCAGGCTGTCAGTCAGACACAGTATATACTGCTGACCAGCAGCAGCAGAGAACAGGCTGTCAGTCAGACACAGTATACTGCTGACCAGCAGCAGCAGCAGCAGATAGAGAGCAGGGTGTCAGTCAGACACAGTATATACTGCTGATCAGTGGCAGCAGATAGAGAGCAGGGTGTCAGTCAGACACAGTATACTGCTGACCAGCAGCAGCAGATAGAGAGCAGGCTATCAGTCAGACACAGTATACTGCTGATCAGCACCAGCAGATAGAGAGCAGGCTGTCAGTCAGACACAGTATATACTGCCGACCAGCAGCAGCAGATAGAGAGCAGGCTGTCAGTCAGACACAGTATATACTGCTGACCAGCAGCAGCAGAGAACAGGCTGTCAGTCAGACACAGTATACTGCTGACCAGCAGCAGCAGCAGATAGAGAGCAGGGTGTCAGTCAGACACAGTATATACTGCTGATCAGTGGCAGCAGATAGAGAGCAGGGTGTCAGTCAGACACAGTATACTGCTGACCAGCAGCAGCAGATAGAGAGCAGGCTATCAGTCAGACACAGTATATACTGCTGAGCAGCAGCAGCAGATAGAGAGCAGGGTGTCAGTCAGACACAGTATATACTGCTGACTAGCAGCAGATAGAGAGCAGGCTGTCAGTCAGACACAGTATATACTGCTGACTAGCAGCAGCAGATAGAGAGCAGCCTGTCAGTCAGACACAGTATACTGCTGACCAGCATCAGCAGATAGAGAGCAGGGTGTCAGTCAGACACATTATATACTGCTGACAAGCAGCAGCAGATAGAGAGCAGGCTGTCAGTCAGACACAGTATATACTGCTGACCAGCAGCAGCAGATAGAGAGCAGGGTGTCAGTCAGACACAGTATATACTGCCGACCAGCAGCAGCAGATAGAGAGCAGGCTGTCAGTCAGACACAGTATATACTGCTGACCAGCAGCAGCAGAGAACAGGCTGTCAGTCAGACACAGTATACTGCTGATCAGTGGCAGCAGATAGAGAGCAGGATGTCAGTCAGACACAGTATACTGCTGACCAGCAGCAGCAGATAGAGAGCAGGGTGTCAGTCAGACACAGTATATACTGCTGATCAGTGGTAGCAGATAGAGAGCAGGGTGTCAGTCAGACACAGTATACTGCTGACCAGCAGCAGCAGATAGAGAGCAGGGTGTCAGTCAGACACAGTATATACTGCTGATCAGTGGTAGCAGATAGAGAGCAGGGTGTCAGTCAGACACAGTATATACTGCTGATCAGTAGCAGCAGATAGAGAGCAGGGTGTCAGTCAGACACAGTATATACTGCTGACCAGCAGCAGCAGATAGAGAGCAGGGTGTCAGTCAGACACAGTATATACTGCTGATCAGTGGTAGCAGATAGAGAGCAGCCTGTCAGTCAGACACAGTATACTGCTGACCAGCAGCAGTGTCTGTCAGGAAAAACTGCTCAGGAGTTTCTTCAACTGTCTCCAACTGTCACTTCTCCTGCACTGACTCCAATGGAACATACCAATTTGTGAAGGGGGAGCAGTCCTAGATGAAAAGGACAGGCTCCTCCTCAGGTTTTAACCACTATATGTGTGTAATAGTTCTTGTATCTGTCAAGTAAAAATGATGTGTTTTTATTTAAAAGGAAAATAGACAGGCCATAAACATTCACACAACAGAGATAATAGATAATCACTATTGTTTTGACCCTGGCCAGTGCCTCAAAACAGTATGGAAATTAATCTCTGGATAATAAAATGAATGTCTCAGAATAATTTATCTGAACACTCATGTAAAATACTGTCTCCATTAACTTTAGAGCCTTCTACAATAAAACTGTATACTCCAGGTAGGTAGATTATATATATATATATATATATATATATATATATATATATATATATATATATATATATATATATAGACACGTTTCTCTCTATTACAACAAGGAACCTCATTAGTTATATCCCAGTGAGGTACTTCGCTGCTGAGGACCCAAGGCCTGTAGGAGGATGAAGAGGGAAGGAGTAACCCGCTGTCATTTAATAGAGGATGTCCTTGTCTTCTGTGAGGTGAGCAGTAAACTGTGCGGACCTGTCAAGAGAAATCAGTGACAGCCTCTCAACGCGCGGCTGTCACTGCCTCTAACTGAAGAAATCTTCCAACGTAACTGAAACAAACGGAGCGGTGCTCCATTTAGTCCTATGCGTGTAAGTGCTGCTTACAGCACTTACCCCATCCTAAGTAAAAATAAACAATCATAAAGAAAGAATTAAAAAAAAAAATCTATTCTAACTAACAGCAAGTACTGCAGAGCAGTACTGAAAACAGCCCAACTCCTTGGGCACTTAAACAACACTGAGTAGCTAAAGGGGTTGCAGAGGGAAGGAGCTTCTGTCAACAGTTACATTAACAGTTTAATTAACTATTTAAGTGTCAGCTCCATGTGCCATCATACAACCCCATGGTAGCAGTGTCCCACAAATTGGATGAAAAAGAAAGAGGTTTTTTTCCTCAGTGTAAAAGCTACTTTTGTCATATCTTGTGCCTATTTCCGAGGTTTACGTCTGCTTTTACATGTATTACTCACTGTTAAGAGCATCAAGGCTGCATTGATGATGTGGCAAGTAAATTGCTGAACCTTTTCATGGGAGGTGCTAGCCAGACAGGGGCAGGAAAGTTCAGGTTGTTCCATGCTAAATGCCAGCTAGCTGCACCAAGTCCCCTGTTTTTGCACCCAAGTGCAAAACCCAAGATTACATTTTACAGATGGAGATATTCTAATTAATTTGAAGGTGTGGAGACTATGCCTTCCGGGTGGTGTTCAGTGTCCAGTGAGTTTCTTTTAATGAGCTAGCAAAATGACCGAATCTTTACACGCCCTTTGAGGTGACGATAAATGACTTCAGACTTTCAATGGCATTTCAAATTGACTTTTGAGGTATGGCAACACTGGTGTGTATGAGGATTGTGCATGATCATAGTATATACTGACTATAAGAATCTGACTATAAGAAGATTGAATATATCGAAACAGCCAAAAAATTAAATCCTAGTTAGACAGGATATCTTTATTCTTTTCACAGCTCAATATAATTATTACTTTCAGACTAGCATTCAAGAACCTGAAAGCTGTTGCTCTAAAGACATCCTTCATGAACATACTGAGCACATGGAAATTCATCCCTTCATTTGAGCCTTTACTTGCAGCAAAGCATGGGTTAATTGCTTGGTCCACTTTGGAATTGGTTAACAGGATTTAAAGAACTCATACATAGGCTTAAAAGATATTATCATTGTACCAAACATGGATGGATGGATGGAAGGAATTAAGGGAGACTTTTGTGGGAGTCTTAGGAGTATGGCATGGTTATTACAATAATTGAATTATTTATAAAAAAGAAAAAAAAAGTTTTATATTTTTAAATTCTACTTCGTGCTCTAAAATGTGTGAGCTGGTTAAAATACTCAAACATTTTAACCAGCCGCACAAAACACTAATTAAATAGAATATGACATATTACTTATGTGATGTTTACATTAACCAACTGAGTAATATTCTAGCACCGTTTATGCACTGTTACCAACGGAATATGGATCAAAATGTATCGCTAAGTTGTGTTTATTGAATACATGCATACATTTACAAGTATTTTATGTCACAATGGAAAAAGGAGATAAAAGCTATTGTGGCAAATGTACTGGGTCTGTGCATTTTTCCAGTTCAGAAATAACTTCTACTGGTGGCACTCCCTCCCTCTGGCTAATCACAGGGCTTAGTTGGTTCAGCTAGTTGTAGGGAGGGTGCTGTTTGGTTAAATTAAATTAAATTGGAGTTTTCCTTTAAATTCCTGAGCACACCAACCAGTTGTAGTGCTGTTGATAAGAAAACATCAATAAAACATCAATTTATGGAAATTTTTGCTATCAGTCTCAATTTCTAAATACATTTTATTTTAAATTTAAAAGGCTATAAACTGTATTCAGAATAAGCACTTTATCACAAAACTACACTACTTACCATTTGACAGTACAATACAGCCAGATTGACTAAGGCAGTAGCGACACTGGGGTGTTTGGGACCAAAGGACTTCTGTCGGATTTCTACAGCCAATTCATAAAGAGGTACAGCTTTATCAAGCTTTCCCTGGGAAAATAAATAAATAGCATTTTATAGAATGAAAGAAAATAACTTGAGAACTTGCCCCCCTAACACAAACAAACATACATTCTGATATTATTATAATTATCACTGATTTGTAAGTACATAAAAAACAGGGACATACAAGGTAGACAAAAAATTAGACAAAAAAACAGGGTAGGGAGGGCCCTGCTCATGAGAAAGCTTACATTCAAATTGGAAGAAGGCATAGCAGAAATAAGTGTGGCTCAGATATATATTCTGATAATGGAAAAGAGGCATTAGATTAGTCTTGTACAATATGTGTGGTCTAATATATGCCTTTTGTAGCAGATATATGTGAGGTTATATTAATTAACCAAACACAGCAATATTAATTATGGCATAAGTGGCATATTCAATTGTTGGCGTTACAGCCAAATTTAACGCGCCCGCGCACTATTACCGTCATTATGGTAATCGTGCGCGTAAATACCGGTATTACGGTACTTTTGTCGCTGGATTTCAGCTCGCGGATCAGTAATAACGGTAATAGTTTTAACGCCGCGGGCATATTCAACAATTGAATATGCCCCTATGAGTCCAACAGAAGGGACATCAATCTCTGAATCATATATACTAAAATATATAAGAACACAAAACTCACAATATATATAAAAAAACAACACAGAAGATAAGCTGATTAGCTGTTTAGATTCATTTGATGCATTAGTGTCAAGCCATCTTCTTTTATTATCACAAGTCTTCTATACAGTGCTGTAAAATCTAACTCCAAATTTTATGTTCTTTATTGTGCACATTAATCTGTTAATACGACTTTGTGCCCAAAAAAATCTTTTATGTCCAAAGTAATTATTTTGTATAAAGCCTAAATCTTAATAAAATGGTACAGAAAGAACCCTATGTGACAGGGTGGCTTACTTAGCCGTTCTGTCAGGGGAAAGATTTTACAGACTTTTCTTGGGGTTCCTCTTACAATCTACAGCCCGCTGTTACTGACCATTCCTTTACTGGAGCTACTTTGCCACCAGACATTCACCAACTGTTAGTATCAACTGCGCATCACCGTGGTGCCCCCAATTGTATGAAATAGCTGCTATCACCATTGGGCTCCTTCACCAGCACCACTTTATTCTGGGTGTTGTGTGTACCTGTAGCAGCACCTCTTTGCTGGTAACTGTGGCTGGATACTCCTGACCGCATATATGGGATCAGGACTGCTGGGTAGCAGGCAAAATGTTGACACAGGACACTGGGTTCAACACAAGACAATCAAGGGACTTATAAAAGTGTTAGCTCTTATCTGTAGGTCACAGGATTTTTGCAGGTATAAGCATCTTGCAGGAATGGAGCAAAATCTTAAGGGATGCTGATCAATAACTCTGAAAGCTGTTACATACAGAATTTATTTAAAGATAGTGAATTTCTGTAAACAAACACCCTTACATGGGGCTTGGCTGTGTTTTATACACAGTTTTTCCGCACATGTTTAAAAAAGTCCAAGTTGATTCCCTTACCTTGCATATGTATCATCATCATCATCATAAACATTTATTTATATAGCGCCAGCAAATTCCGTAGCACTTTACCATTGGGAACAAACATTAATAAGACAATACTGGGTAATACATACAGACAGACAGAGAGGTAAGAGAACCCTGCTCGCAAGTTTACAATCTATAGGACAATGGGAGATTGAAACACAAGGGCATGTGCTACATCATATTGCACAATGGACCAGCTAGAATGCAAAGGTAAAGGTATTGAGTGGGCTGTGTGTGGCAATATTGGCCAGAGGGTTGTTGTCTTGTGTTAGCTGTGTAGAGGGTGGTAATAGGGTAATCTAGGGAGATTAAGATGGTGGTTGAGGAATATCATAAACTTGTCCGAAGTGGTGGGTTTTCAGAGAACACTTGAAGGTTTGAAGATTAGAGGAAAGTCTTACTGTGCGAGGGAGGGAATTCCACAGAGTGGGTGCAGCCCGGAAAAAGTCCTGTAACCGAGAATGGGAGGATGTGATGAGAGTGGAAGAGAGACATAGATCTTGTGCAGAACGGAGGTGTCGAGTTGGGAGATATTTTGAGACAAGTGAGGAAATGTATGTCGGTGCAATTTTGTTGACGGCCTTGTATGTTAGTAGAAGAATTTTATATTGGATTCGTTGAAATACAGGCAGCCAATGTAGAGACTGACAGAGTGGCTCAGCAGAGGAATAACGGTTTGCAAGGAAAATCAATCTAGCCGCTGCATGCAAAATAGATTGTAGGGGTTCAAGTCTGACTTTGAGAAGACCAGTAAGGAGGGAATTGCAATAGAGATGATAAGTGCATGAATTAATGTTTTTGCGGTGTCTTGTGTCAGATATGTGCGTATTCTGGAAATGTTCTTTAGGTGTATGTAACATGATTTAGATATAGAGTTGATGCAGGGAATAAAAACGACAGTTGTGAGTCAAGGATTACACCTAGGCAACGAGCTTGCGGGGTGGGATTTATGGTCATGTTATCAACAGAAATAGAAATATCAGGCAGGAAGCTTCTGTTTTTGGGTGGGAATATTATTAATTCAGTTTTTGAAAGATTGAGTTTGAGTTGGCGAGAAGACATCCAAGACGAAATGGCAGAAAGACAGTCAGTAACGCGAGACAACACAGATGGTGAAAGATCAGGAGAGGATAGATAGATTTGTGTATCATCCGCATAGAGATGATTACTGAAATCCAAAGGAGCTTATTAGTTTTCCAAGAGAAGTGGTGTAGATAGAGAATAGCAGAGGACCTAGGACTGAGCCTTGTGGTACTCCAACTGATAAAGGAAGCGGAGCAGAGGTGGATCCAGAGAAATGAACACTGAAAGAGCGATTAGATAGGTAGGATGAGAACCAGGATAGGACAGTGCCTTCAAGACCTAGGGATTGCAGCGTTTGTATGAGGAGAGAGTGGTCAACAGTGTCAAATGCAGCAGAGAGATCAGCCTGGCTTATATATATCGTCATCACCATTTATTTATATAGCGCCACTGATTCTGCAGCGCTGTGCAGAGAACTCACTCACATCAGTCCCTGCCCCATTGGAGCTTACAGTGTAAATTCCCTAACATTCACACACACAGACAGAGAGAGAGACTAGGGTGAATTCTGATAGCAGCCAATTAACCTACCAGTACATTTTAGGAATGTGGGAGGAAACCGGAGCACCCGGAGGAAGCCCACGCAAACACGGGGAGAACATACAAACTCCACACAGATAAGGCCATAGTCGGGAATTGAACTCATGACCCCAGCGCTGTGAGGCAGAAGTGCTAACCACTCAGCCACTGTGTATATATACATATATATATACACATATATATACACACACATACATATATATACACACACACACATATATATATATATATATATATATATATATATATATATATATACACACACACACACACACACACACACACACACACACACATACATATATACACACACTACCTTCAAAATTGTAACTTCTGCTGGACTATGTATCTCGAGATGCTAAGACAGCTACTGGGTGGGGGGGTATATTCCCCCTACTGCAGTATTGGAAAACAAATGTTTACTTGGAATGAATTAAAGAGCATGTACAGACACATTTTTCTGGTTTTAAACCACCTTCATGTAATAATAAAATTCCTAATATAAAGCAATTAGTAAATCAGGCAGAAAATAACAGCTTTAAATATTCACAGAGTACTAATTGGCTGCCAGAGCTCTCAGTGTTGCTAGACCTGGAGAACTGTCTGATGTCTGAGAGCCCCTTTCACACGTGCATAAATAAGTAAATATGTGTTTAAAATGTAAAGTAGAACACTCATGGTTAAGTAAGATGCTTCTATGTAATGGTAGGATTTGGTCACTTACCATCCTGCATTTAATAATTATGTATATATAACGTTAAATAAGGGCATCAAGCCATTTACACATACTTCATACATATTTATAAAACACAGATTTATTATGCATTTGTGAATGGGCCCTGATACTGATCGGCTGCCAGTGACAACCTACACATTGAGCCATCTGACCAGCAATCTCTTGTACAGACTGGCCAAGTTTGTATAAACTATATTTTCAAACTGTTTCACACAGTGTAAATAATTTATTTGGAACAGGTCTCTATGACCTGTGCATCACCAAGAATTGTGAAACTACAGGTCCCAGCATGGCTAATGTAATATTTAGGAACAAAAATATTTGAAATCATATAATATTGAATGATCAACAGCATTATCCTGCCCTTGACAAACGTAAGGAATAATTTTAACATGGCGTGAAACCTGTGAATCAGATAAAATGTCTACGTACTTTTCTCTTGTAGAGCACAGCAAGATGCTTCACAGTATAGGCTAATGATGGGTGATCTGGAGACAAAGCTCTCCTGCGGATGTCTAACGCTCTCTCGTACAGTTCCTCTGCCTTGTCGTATTGCTTTTTCTCATTGTATAAAGCAGCTAGGTTGTTTAATGATTGGGCACAGTCAGGGTGTTCTGGACCCAGAACTCGCTCCCTCATTTCCAGTGACCGTTTAAGAAACATTTCCGCTGTCCTACAAGTAGCAGGGGAAAAATAATTAAATTCCGAAAAATTCACTTTTCTGTGTAACCGTCAGTCACTTGCAGGAAATACTACTGAATAGTGTAGAATTGCAAATACCACTGAATAGTGTAGAATTGCAAGTCTTCGACAGTTACCTTTACTCAGACCACATATGCTGCATGGTGTAAAGTTAAAAAAAAAAAATAGAAAGTTTAAAAAAAAAAAAAAGAAAAAAAATATAGGTAGCATTCATCCTGCACCCCGCTGTGTTGTGGAGCTGTGGTAATTAAATAGATTATAACCCTAGAGTGCCAACTTTACTACCCAGTGGTCCCAGTATAATGGAGAGTGGACCCTGAGACCCCAGTATAATGGAATAAACAGTTACCAAACCGCTCTTTATAACATAAAATCTTTCTATGATGAATCAAAACAGATTTGATTTTACCGTATTTCCCCATATATAAGACGCACCTTAATTTTGGGGCCCGAAATGAAAAAAAAAAGATGTATTACATAAAGTGGATGGAGTGATGCTTATGTTAAGGATGTTTAACTACTAATAAGCCCAACTACGGTAACATGCCTAATACTAATAGCCCATCTAGCATAGTGACATGTATATACGGTACATACCATACTACAAACACGCTGGACTCAATTATCGGCGGTCATCGGAGCTGCCAGTCACGTGACTGACAGCTCCGAGACCTCAGAGACTGTGGGAGGCGCCTGAAGGACCTGAAGGTCCTTTTCCCTGAAACAAGGAAGCGCAGATCGGTTCAGCGGGGTCTCCTCTCTCTTATCCTCGCACCAGGGATCATCTTCTTCATTCAGGTAAATAGTGCTGGCAGTGTATAAGACGCATCCTTTTTTTAGACACAAAATTTGAGGGAAAAAGGTGCATCTTATACATGGGGAAATACGGTATATATAATGAAACAAGAATTTTGTGGAGTATTTTATTCAATTAAAGTTTATTGTAAAATGATGTGTGTTAATTTTATTTTTAATCTTTTGTTAAAATGGATAGGTGGTCAGTGGGACCTTTGTCCATTATACTGGAACCACTAGGTAGGCACATTTCTACATTTATGTGTACACAATATATCCACTTTTTACATTCTGGAACAAATAATTTAGTGCAATAAACCACTGTGGTCAATTGCAAATTACCTTACGTGTTTCTTCCCTTGTTTTGTATGAAGATTGGTGTGTTTTAGACCTTTTTCTCATATTATAAATATTTCAACATAAAGTGGGAGTTTTCTTGTAGAAGGTCACTAAACCTAACATGCAAATGCATGTCACTTTAAAGAAATGAGCTATGAATATGCTTCATGTTTACACACATAAAATAACAAAGATGGACACATAGATACATATGTTTTATGGGAGAAAATAACCAACTGGCTATTTAGTCTGCCACTTTTGTGTTATTGTGTTTTGTTTTTTTTTGTGTATTTTGTTTTTATGTTTTTACTCACGTATCAGTACTCACTCTAAGTTATTCTGCAAATAATAGAGAACTCCAAGTTCATTTAGTGTCCTAGCATTGTCCGAAGTATCCTTGCCCAGTGTGAGTTCCTCAAGTTGAAGAGCACGGCGTCTTAATAAAGCAAACCCATACTAGGAGTAGAAAAAAGACAAGTGTCAGATTTTATTTGCCTTCTGTGGGAACATTTTGAGCATGGTATTGGCAATTCACGGAGCCTAAGGACATGCAGAATATGTTTGATATTGAACATTATTTAGAATGTAGCACATTTTTTGCAATCTTAGGGTGGCATTGTTGTAACCAATGGAAAAAAAACCTCAATAGACAGTACAAGAAGTCACTGAGCTTTTCCTAAATTTTTTTTTAAAAACGTAAAAAACTTCAGATTTAAAGAACAAGGAAATATAGTGTCCTAATGCAAGCTCCTCTTTCGATCAATATTCAGTGTATAGCTTCAACAATGGCACTTGCCTAGAACCAGGTATATCCCAAAAATTAATGTTAGTCTTACCATACTCCCTTTTCTTTTTGCCGCCTTCTGTCGAATTCTTAATGCTCTTTTTCTCAGTTGTTCTGCTTGCTCATATCTACAGAAAATAAAAACAAACAAGACTGACATAAGGGCCTCATGAAAAATTGATGCTGTACAATGGAGTTTCTGGGGGCATTCTGAAAAGTTGGAGCAAGGGAAGATCTTTGACAACCACATCCAACATGCAGACCTGTAGTTAATGTCTTGATATAATCAATTAGCTATTGTTTCATCAATTAATGTAGCACTATACCCTCATTTTCATACATGTGCCAGTACTTTACCTTTACTCTGCAACAGTATATATACATACATATAAACATAAAATCAAACGTTACACATAAACGTTTTCCAGACGTCAGAGACTTTAATCATCACATTTGGATATTGTGGTTGTTATTGTTATTTTGCTCTGTCTTACTTGTTTTGCTTCTGATACAACACAGCCAATGCATTGAGTTCCCAAGCTACTCTGAGGTGTTCGCTGCCATAAGCATTTTCACTTATTTCTAGAGCCTGCTTATAAAGCTGCTCAGCATTCCCGAACTTCTTGGACTGCACATAAACCCCTGCCAGCTGGTGCAGTGATTGGGCCACACTGGGGTGATCTGGATCTAGAGCAGTCTCTCGAATCTCCAGTGAACGCTGAAGCGGTGTCACAGCCTACAGAATAAGAAAAGTCTATAATTGGTATAATGTATCATGATTTTATAGCAAAACATAATAAGAATATTATAAAACAAACATTTTAGGCTAACTTGTCTACCATGGACTGTGTACATGGTCAATCTTCAGCCATTGTCCAGCAATTGGCAAAGGACCATGGGCCAAGGACAATGTTTTCTTATTCCTCTAAATAATGATCTGACACCTCTAAGAATTGATACTGTGACAACGGAACATTAAAATTATTAAGCTAACCTATATGTTTGAGCAGTGAAGGCACATTACATGGAAGAGCACTGGCTATTTCAGCATATTGTTAAAATAGAAGAGCTGCTGATGTTTCCTGTGTTCTCTTGCAGGTTAAACTCAAGTATATACAAAATTTATGAATAACTGCAAAAAATGAATGCATGCAAACTAGATTTACTAGCACCTAGAATAATAGACAAAGGGAGAGCTGCCTACAAGAATTACGGACTCCCTGTCAATTTTTGATCCAGGTCAACGTTTTAATTACTGAATGATGCCAAAAAGATATTTCTTAAGCCATAGATCTTGGACAACAACATCCAGCATGCAGACCCGTACTTAATGTCTTGGTGAAATTAGCTATTGTTTCATCAATTGATGTAGCACTATGTCCTCATTTTTCATACATGTTTCGGGCCTACTGTAAGATAAGCTTCTGTTTCGGGTGTTGGTATGATTTCTATCCTGTTGGTTTGTCTGCTTAGAGATTATGTGGTTGCTATGTAATCCTCTAAGAACAGTGTACTGTAAGAGAAACTTATGAAAGTTTATACAGTAGAATCTTTATTTTATTCCAAAACTTCAAGCACAGGTTCAATGGCATGTACTGTATGAACCGTATGCAGATTTGTCATCATAGCATTACTCATGCGACAGGTGGCTGCCAGCATGCCGTGTCGTGTTGTCATGGAGTTAGTGACATGGCTTTGCAATGCAACCTGTCCAGCTGAAAGTTTGTCACACAATAGAGTGGGTTAGAGCGAGGATACCTTTATCAAAAATGTCTTTATAATGTAAGTTTTTGCAATATTAGACACAGGCCCACCGAGATCGCAGTCCCCCCCCCCTCCTGACATGTGTGCCACTCCACTCCTGTACCTCCCATGGATAATCTAACATGCAGAGGTCTATATGATACATCAGCATTGATCTAATAGTAATGCCTTGCATGGGATACCAGATTCAGTCAATGGGATTAACTGTGATGTACAAGAGCACAACATTCAGTTTTGAAAGCTGTTTGTACAGATAGCGTCAGGAACCCAACATGAGATGAGGAATTGCACAAGAGCTGGATATCCTAATTTTCATTATGATGCTTAAAACATTGGTTTGACACAGCAAAAGCAATGTTTCTAAATGATGTTTTGCATGAAGGGGTTAATAAAAAGATGTAAAAAGGCAATGATATAATGTACTCCATGGCATCCGATAAGATTACACTAGACTGGCAGCTCATTGGTTGTTTCGGATTACAGTACATAATTGCTCTTTGCACACCGTTATGAAATAAATCCTAACAAGAAAATCAAATTAACATTCTGCTGCTTGGTATCGATCCAGGAACACAGTAATCAGAAAATAAAAAATGAATGAAAAAAAACACAGTTCTGATGGCCACCCCACACCAAGTAGCTCCTAAAACAGGCTTATGCTAGTCTTAACTGAAAAGGAATTACCAAAAGGAGAGGTTCTTAACCTTATTTGTGCACAAAAGAGGAATATTGTATTCACTGTAAAATACGTTTCTTTTAACCCATTTGGGGGACACTGCTGACCATGGGAGTATAGAGGGTGCTGTGCTGGGAGTAAGCCACTAAATTCGAACAACCTGACTGGCCTGCTCCCTCCCCTCTATGCCCCCTGGACGGAGGACAATAGGTTTATTTAACTAACAAAGCCCTAAGGATAGGATTAAAGTCACATTCAAACAGAAATATTCAACTGAAAACTGTCAAAACAAATGAGCGGGAGCATAGTGTCCCCCAAATGGGTTAAGAGAAATGGATTTTACGGTGAGTACAAAAATCCTCTTTTCTCTTGCACAGCCATTTGGGGGACACTGCTGACTATGGGCACACTCCAAAGCTGCTCCTATGGGTGGGTACACTCAGACCAAAGCTAGCGTCTTGGAAGCAGAGACATTGAAGCGATAGAATCTGGTGAATGTGTGCTTGAAGACCAGGTAGCTGCCTGACACACTTGCTCGACCGAGGCTCCACTTCGCACCACCCAGGAGGCGCTGACTGACCTGGTGGAGTGAGCCGTAATCTCCTTAAAAATGGAATACCCTCCAAGACAAGCTTAACAAATGGTAATCTTAATGCATCTGGCAACAGTGTTTCTTGCCGACCATCCTAGCTTGTATGCGTCGTATAACACCAGGAGACTATCAATTTTAGGGTCACGGATGATGTGCGATCCACATAGATCTGCAAAGCCTGAACCACATCCAACAGAAGACGCGAATCCTGAAAACCGGACTGCAAGTCCTGGGGCAACGCAGGTATAACAATATCTTGAATGATGTGAAATTCGGACAACATTTTGGGTTGGAAAAAGGCCTTGGAGCGTAAAACAGCTTTGTCCTCGGGGAAAATAAGCCACAGTAAGCCCAACTCCTTGGGCACTTAAAATACGCTGAGATTACAGGAGGTTGCAGAGGGGAGGAGTTCAGTCAGCAGGTATGAAACAAATGAATTAACTTGTTAAGAGCCAACTCTTCACATACAACTCCATGGTAGCAGTGTAACCCACATTGGATGAAAGAGAAAAAAGCTCTATCCTCCAATGGTCTGAGAAATAATCCTATCCAATTGCATACCAAAGAGATACAGATCCATCATAGGACAACGCCTCCAAGGCCTTCTTGGATTCTGCATCCGCTTCCCAAGGTGTATCAGGTTTATGCCTCGCCTCACCCCAAATTTTGGACAACTGCGGTGAGGATATAAAAAAAAACCCAGTTGTTTCTTTTTCCATTTAAACAGGGAAACCTAATATTCAGAGGCTGTCAAACCGCTAAAGTAAGATTCTCTACCCCCTGCCTACTGGAGGAATCGTCCTCCCAGGCTGTAATGTACTCCTGAATCTCCCCTTCCTCCTGAGGGAAGTGGTCTGAATCAGAGTCTCCTAACCCCTGAACCTGGGCATGAGCCTGGCATTTACGCAGTCTGATGGAAGACGTCTACAACATCTTCTCCAGGGAGGAAGACACCATGACCAACCTCTGAACCGACCTCTCTAGGTTTTGTATACAAGGAGCTTCTTGTGATGCCGTCAACCTGTCAAGGACTTATTGAGACTCTTCGCCCTGAGAATGGGTATCTATAGACGGAGTCCCAAGCGAAGGAGATGTCAAAATATACCATCCAGGGATGTGCATTTTCCCGTTTAAGTTCCGCAATGGATCTTGCCAGTTCCTTAGTCTAGGTAGTCTCCACCAGGTTGGGTGCGACCCCTCCAGACGAACGCAGACTTAGATCATCGGACTCACAAGCCGCTCAGTGGGCATCCGGGTCCGACCTTCCACTAGGCAACTTCGCTTGACACCTGGAGCAGGTGAAGTACAGTACCGAGCTGATCCTGACAGCTTTGGACCTGGAACTAGTTCCTTTTTCTGACATATTGTATAAACACCATAAGAAAAAAGGGGAAAAATAAAAACCATAGAAAACAAATCTATGACAGAGTGATCTTACAGTTTTACTCACACAATAAATATAGCTTAATATCTATGCATATATAACTAGCACGATATTTCTGTCAGAAAGTGCCAATATATATTAAATAAGTGAGCACTCAATATACAAAGAAAGTACAGTAACATAACATGGGAAAGGGTCAGTACTCAATATATAAACAGAGAGTACACGTTACACAATTGAGAAAAAGGTACTCAGATATAAGAAAATAGTACAATAGCAATAATAGTGACACACAGCACTAAAGCACAAAACACACAGCAGTAGAAAAAAAACTTTCCCTCAGGTACAATGTACCAGGCACCACAGAGGCAAGGGAGAAGAATCAAATGGTGGGCTTTATTCACATACAACTCGCCAAGAGAGGAGGTGCCACCCACCAGTGAAGAAACACCTGCTTCTCAATAGCATCCCCAACATGGCGGTTCTACCAGCCCATCCAAGAGTCTGGTGGGAGCTGTCATTGCTACAGCCCTCTACCGGGCTTCATCACTCCCTGCTACCTCAGGCTCCCACTCTGTCCGATTCCTGTGTGGTTATTCAATAACATGATTCTTGTAGGTAATTTCTATTTGACCACAAAAAAAGTCTGTGAACTATCACACAAAGATGATGTTATTGTTATTGTTGTTTTTTAAGGTATATATTATATATTTTTAATAGTTCATGATTTAACAATACATTAAATATTGAACATTGCTGATTTGTATACATATATTTTTATATGTATCTCAATCTATTTGGATCTCTGATGACTCCAATTTGACAGCGGCCCTTCTTTTGGAAACTCTAAAAAGACAATTGACCATTCATGTTGGATGCTCACGTTCTAGTCCTATTATTTACATACTATCATTATTCATTTTTTCATGAAGATGACAAATAAATCAAATAAGAAAATATGTAACCTGATTGAGGAGACCCAAGTCTTTGAGAAAGCGCCCAAGTGTTTCATACAGATCTGCCAAGCATGTCATGCTCTCTTCTCCTTCACAGCTTTTCTCATATTTCTTTAGGGCATCAAAGTATTCAGTGGCCATTGAGACCTTGTCCTTCCCCACAAGTTGCCAGTAGCTTAGCAATTCAGCAAAATGTCCCCTAAAAGCAAAGTAATTGAATTTATAATAGGTTGAACTTGATGGACATGTATTTTCTTTTTAAACTTACTATGGAACTACGTTCATGTAGCAAATGTTAACTGTAATATTTACAATACTTTTTATAGTACGTAAAATATCCGATAAAATAATCTTACATTACATCACTTTTGTAATTACTTATAAGCAACTGAATTTCTGCTTTGACAGTTGATGTACAACAGACCTTTTGTAAAGATTCTGTGATACAAAGAGGTTCATGAGACATCTGTGCAGTTTCTGCTTCTCCCCTTGTTGCTGGAACAGCCAAGTTAGTTCATCTGCACTTCTCCATGTCACTCGGTCTCGACTGGAAAATAAGTAAACACAACTATTTCATATTAGTGGTTGAAGTGAAATAACAAAACAAATATACTGGGCACACAGCTAGTCTGAGCCAGCGGATAACCACAAGAGAGCCCATTCAATACAAAAGTCAAAACCTTCTCAAGAATCATAACAAGAAGGTGGTTTGATTAATATAAATTGTGAAGGACAGTCGTGGTTGCCAGCAGCTCACTGCCTTAAGTCTTCAACAATGACAATGACTAATTCATCTTTTATGCCTCCATCTCTCCACATTCCAAACCTACCAAACTACCAGTTGCCACAAAGAAATGCCAGTCGGCTGCTTTTGAATTTGTAGCTGATAATGCCTTACAGTAGCCACATACACTCTCTCCACCAGCAACTACAATTGTTATGTATAAATTGTTCAACACATCACTTAGATTGTAAACTCATTTGGACAGGGCCATATTAACCTTCTGTTTCATGTCATTGTATGTAACTTGTTTCTATAATGACCCCTTCAATGTATAGGGCTCTGGAATATGTTGGAGCTTGATAAAAAAAAAAGATAATAACAACAACGATTATATCAATACAAGTACTCCTGTGGCCTACTCTGCAGACATTGGTACATGAGGCAGTGCATTTGTTGACTAGGGTGCTTTCTGAACCCCTTCCCTTCTTTCAAGCATTTTCACTACAGTGAAATTTTATAAACTGTTCTGCAAAATATACACATTGTTCTGCATTTCACTACTGGACATTGACCACTCAACTCCAACCACATTACACAGCAGAATGAATGGACCTTCATTGTCCCAGCTCTATTCATAGACTATGAGGTAAATTTATCAAGCTGTGTGTTTGAAAAAGTGGAGATGATGCCTATAACAACCAATCAGATTCTAGTTATCATTTATTTAGTACAGTCTGCAAAAATGACAGCTAGAATCTGATTGGTTGCTATAGGCAACATCTCCCCTTTTTTAAACTCACAACTTGATAAATTTACCCCTATAAATTCAAATGCAAATTTACAAATACAGTGCAGAATGGTATCCAGTGGAAAGGCGAAAAACAAAATGTTTGTATCAACCAAACTTCACACCTCTGTGAAATGTCCTGTTCTTCCATGAAACTTGACTTTCATGCACTTCACCACACTCATCTGTACTTTTCAATTTTCCTCATGCTTTCCTGTAGATCCTTTCTCCTTGAACTGAGCTGAAGCGCTTCTACCACTTGAATCATAACAAAAGCAGCCAACCGTTGGTCTCTAGTGTTACCAGTAATGTTAAAAAATTGTTGCTAACAAGGCCATAATCAATTTCCAAGTGCAGTATTTGTGATTGCTGTGACACACATGCTAAGGCTTTAACAAGAAACAAGTTCCAGGATCAATGAAATTCTATAAGAAAAACAACTAAAAAACAATTATATAAAAGTCTGCATTTTCGAATTGTGTTTTTGACAGTTCACAAGTAGTGTGTAATTAACATGGCAGCCAATGCAAATGAAATCAATAATATGTGCAAAGCTACTGAGTCTATAGTATGGGAATAAATAAACCATTAACCACACACAAGATATTTAATTCAATATACTGTACCTTAATTGTGTTGTGAAATATTGAATAAGTTTCTCTCTGTACTCAGAAACAATATTCTGCCCTCCTTGCATATATTCCAGTCTCACAGCTTCCCATGCCTAGGGACAAGTAGCATAAGATTACAATTTTGCCTTCTACAATTGTAATCAGCAAAATTGACACCTACATCTAGCATAACTGATCATTTGTTAATGCCAAAGCAGACAAAACATTTCAGGCATAGCACTTTAGTGTAAAGCTGGCCACATAAATGCTCAGACATGAAAAAATTTGCTTTTATTGACCGAATACAAAAAAATGGTGTATCTTCATAACTCATGAATCAGAACTCACATATCTGTAGAAGTTTTTATATTGTCCAGATAATTGTGAACTCGTAACTCAACCATACCAGAGACAGTGAAGACAAAACCACACTATGGGGTATATTTACTAAAGTGTGGGTTTGAAAAAGTAGAGATGTTGCCTATAGCAACCAATCAGATTCTAGCTGTCATTTTGTTGAGTGCACTAAATAAATGAAAGCTAGAATCTGGTTGGTTGCTATAGGCAACATCTCCACTTTTTCAAACCCACAGTTTAGTAAATCTAGCCCTATGTGTCTTTTCTTTAGGGAACCACTGGGAAAATATTGTCCTAATACAAACAAAAAGGTTAAAAATCCCTCTAATCTATTGTGGCTCACATAAACACAGATAATGGGACAATTTGGTAGTTCTGGGCCTATACTGAACATAAGTGAATATATGTAATTTTGCGTCATGTCCTAATTCCCTAAATTTACAGTGATGCGGGATATGTCAATAGGGCGTGTTTTCCCCTTAGGGCTATTGCCATTTGTTAATTTATTTATTTTTCACCTTTTATTTATTGGCATTGGTCAGGGACACTTCCCAGGGAGTGGATAGCCTGTGGGTTTCCTCCACTCTGGGTCCTTGAGCTTATGTGAGTGAACTTCTTGCTTCCCCCACCTCAGCCAGTGCTACAGCCCTTTTTTCTCCACTACAAGATGATCCAGTGTGAACAGACACAATAAGTTGCGGCACTGGAGGGAGAGGAGCTTGCGTGCACATGTCACACACTGGGCCTCCCCCTTACCAATAAGCAGTTCTTCATGGCAGCAACAGCTGATCTCCAATAAACGGAGAGAACAGCATCGGCTGACAGTACAATGGAGCGGTGAACAATTGGTGCAGAGGAAACGCAGAGGACACAAGGTACTTCCTGGAAGAGCTGACAAGGGCAGAGCTTGCTGTGCTGGGGATGTTTTATCCTTCCCCAGTCATTTGAAATTCACTTGGGTAATGTCTCAGACCAGAGAGATAGGTGAATTTTTTTCTTCTCAAAACGCACCACACATTTCACCTTCACAGCCTGTACCGATTACTAGTGCAGCTTTCCAGGAAGAAGCAGGATTTTTAGCCAAGTCTCCCAGCACCTGTCAAGGACTTCTGCCTCATTGGAACGCCTTATTCGCTGTCCACCCTCCCCGTAGGAAAACACACACATACATTATATATATATATATATATATATATATATATATATATATATATATATATATATAGATTCAATTGTCCACGGTGTTCTTATGAACATCCAGACACGCTTTTTTTACCAATATTGCTCCATGTAGTGTGACCAAAAATTAGTGTTACTTCTGTAAAAAAAAAACGTGCAAGATGCCTTGCGCCCGTTGCAAAGCACCTTGCATGGATTTTTTACTAACTGAATCTGCTCCATAGTGTAGAGCAGTGTTTCCCAAACCCAGTCCTTAGGGACACCTAACAGTGCAGGTTTTCCAGGTTACAAGTGAAATAATTAGTACCACCTGTGGATCTTTCAAAATGTGTCAGTGAGTAATGAATACACCTGTGCTCCAGCAAAGCGATATGGAAAACAAGCACCGTTAGGGGTTCCTGAGGACTGGGTTTGAAAAACATTGGTGTAGAGAATGCCTCTGAAACACAGAGTGTATATGACAAAGTCCCGGGATTTTGCAAACTTTGGGATTTGTGGCACCCCAGGTTACAGATTCTTTGGACTTCTCCCTTTGTAAAAAAAAACAGACAAAGCAGACAATTTTCTGTTTTCCACCATCTCCTCAACTCTTAGGACTAGATTTACTAAGCTGCGGGTTTGAAAAAGTGGGGATGTTGCCTATAGCAACCAATCAGATTCTAGCTTTCATTTATTTAGTACTTTCTACAAAATGACAGATAGAATCTGTTGGTTGCTATAGGCAACAACCCCACTTTTTCAAACCCGCAGCTTAGTAAATCTAGCCCTTAGAGATTGTTTCAGTCTTGGCAAAAACCTGACGGGGAAATTTAAATCGCTTTACGCTTTACCATCGGAAGAGTCTGTTAAATGTGAGAATTCTCGTTCTATTTCTCACCTATTTAGAACAACAACTATACTGGTGCAGGAAGCAGCCGTGCTTCAGCACACTATGGACAAAAAGTGTGAGTTTCTCCTTAGATCAGCATATGTGGCGACAGGAAGATTATTCAGATCAATAATGTCTATGGCCTGGGTAAACAAGTCTAGTCAAAAATGGTCATAGCAATTGGTTGTGGACCTGTAAAAGAATAGGCCTTGAGCTGACTTGTACCTGAACATATTCAGGAAGCTTCTGACTTTTTAGGTCAGGAATATATGGCCGTTTCTGTCAACTCCAGACTATCTGCTCTCATAATTGCAGCCAGGTGTTCCTTGTGCTTACACTCCTGATTGGCGAATGCAGAAGCTAAATGACCTCTGGAGTCTATCAATGTGAACAACTAATACATATCCCCGAGCGCTCTAAACCCAAGAAAAATTAGACTTTTGTCGCAAACCAACCAAGTGTGCCACCCCTTGTAAAAATGGACAATAGCTAAATACGTGCGCCACGAAAACCAAGCATTTAATAGATAAAATAAAAAGGAAAGATGGATGACCTTCTAAAATACAGATTCTTCTAAAAGATTGATCGTAATTCCCTCTTAGAAATAAAAGAGAATAAAACAAAAAGTAAGGAAGTGGAGAGGTTTAATAGCCCGAAGTTTATTTCAAAATACAATACAAAATCAATGGGGGTTAAACATATTATTAAGAAAATCTATCATATTTTAAAACAAGACTCCATCTTAAATACAGCAATCTTAGAACATCCCATTATCATTTATTTAAAAAAATAAAAATTTTAAAAATATACTAGCTGCCAGTTTTTTTAAACCAAAAAAGGAGAACAAAGAAGAGACTAGTCAAAATATTGGTTTTCTTAGTAATATAAGAGGTAACTACAAATGTGGAAAATTGATATGTACGACTTGTCTTCATATGAAGAATAAAGATAGTGACATCCCAATCCACACAAGAAATTTTCACTATCCCTGGTTTCTACAATTGTAGCACTTCTTTTGCCATCTACGTGCTGCAGTGCCCATGTGGCCTGCAGTACGCGGGAAGAACGACTAGAAATGTGCGATAAAGATTTATGGAACATAAAAGAAATATTGTTAACAAGGTAGAAAATCATAGTGTCTCCAGACATTTCAGAAACACACACCAGGCTGATCCATCAGGCTTGAGTGTGGTCATTATAGAGTCCATCATACTTACAGCCAGGGAAGGTGACAGATTTAGAACTCTCTGTGAAAGTGAGCTGCTCTGGATATTCAAGTTACACACCTTAGTACCAGAGGGGTTAAAATCATCTCTTGAGTTCAACTACAGATAAGATCCCCTTGGGTTCCATATTTACCCAGGTATATTTTTTGGGGTTAATACATTTTCTTGTTCCCTTTTAAGCCCATTTCTTGTATCCCAGTTTGGGAAATTATTTTTGACAGTCCAGTAGTTACATCTCCTGTCCTTTTTTTTTTTTTTTTTGGGGGGGGGGGGGGGGGGTATGAATACATATGCATAATGGGATTTTCCTTTTATGGAGGTTTTTTATGTTAATTTATTGGGATTGGTTCTTCTAGTGCATATTATGGTAGTTCTTTCAAGTACTGTACATTAGTATCGTTTACATTGTTTAGTATGATCTATATGGTTCATTCTTATGGTCATTTTTGTATTATTTTCGCATTTATTATTTGAGTCTACCAGCCTCAATATCACCTGATATATCAGAGTGCACCAGAGGCAGCTTGATCATCCACTACTACTTGTTACACTGGAGCGCACAAGAGGGAGATTGAAATTGTTTCTCCCAGCTGTCTGAACCACATGGGGGATCTTTTCTTCCCTAGCAGCCTGGACGCTCACACTGTGTACAAGTAAGGATACACCCTCAAGAGACATAGGGGTATATTTACTAAACGGCGGGTTTGAAAAAGTGGAGATGTTGCTGTTAAATATGATTTTTTGTTAAGGCCTCATAAGGCCTTTGTTCAGCCATTTTATTGTAACTTGTATAGAAATATTATTTGCTAGAAGAGATTATTCATTTTTCTGTTAACTTGCAGTTTTGCAATATGTGAGCCTATGGCCTTGAAGTTGAACTAATAGAGAACACCTGAAGAATGTAACCAGTTATGAAAACAATAATGAGCTTCATATCCAGCTGGTAGTATGGGAGCTGTATCCATGGTGTTGCACATAGCATATCTCCAACTCCCCTTGAGATAAGAAATAATAGGCTCATCTGTCCTTAGAAGGGGGAGAAAAGTAAACACCTCAAGAATACGTGAGAAAGTTAATCAGTAGCGCTTCTCATAAACTAGTGGTATAAACTATTGTATGCATATGACGTAGGATTCATTTATTCAGTAGCCTATAAAAACCTGTATCTTTGTATCAATAAACTAGAGAATATTCCTTGTATACAGAACTTGGTCTGTGTCAATTCTCTCCAGCTGATTGAAGCGCTTCCAGATATACTTGACACCACAGGCAGACTTGGGTCAGAATTTTAGATTTGACAACTTGGAGGTCGCCACAGAGATTCGCTGTCCAGCAGGCTACAAGACAGACAACGGAGGTTTCCCAGCACATTGAACCCCAACATCCGCGGTCAGTAGATTTCTACTCGTTGGTCTTCCTAGTCTGGGTCACCTCATGTCTGTCTGAGGCACCTGACACGCGAATTTGTGAGTCTCAAGTATCATCTGATTAATATAATACAGTATTAACCCAATTTGTTTACTGTAATTGTATTGTTGATTAGATTTTTGAAAGATGATTGAATTTTGAGTGCATGTGTTTGTACCTATGTATGATGTATAAAGCATAAAAGTCACATAAGACATTGATCAAAGAAGCATGTAATGGAATAGAGGGATTTAGAGAGTTATTGTTTTGAACATTGAGTGAACATTTTAGACACCATCCCCAGAGGTATATCAAAGAAGGGAGATTCTGTAATCTGCCCAAATTGTGTAAGAGAGATTTCCAAAAGACCTTCGTCCCAGATACTGTCAAAGAAGCTATTTAGCACGGACATCCAGTACAAGGAGTCCACAGAACGGGACGTCCAGTGCAAGGACAACCCACAGAAACTAGATAAGAGTCCCGATTTGGACTCAACAGAATACTGTCAATACGAGTAATATAGATAGTAAACAAATGACAGCAGCTCCCTCATAGATATGATGCACAAAGACTTAAGGAAATGGGGGAGTAGAAGGTCTGCAGGGAATTTTTCAAGAAAGCGGGGATAGCCAAAGATATGTGTGGATGGAGAAACAAAGGTGTTGCAAGTGGTAATGTGACAAGAACAAAGGGGTATTGAGATCAAACCCCAAGAGATTGTTTGAGGTGGCACAGGAAAGTTAAGAGATCTGAAAAGTCGAAATATATGTGGATATGCTAAATGCATCGGAAGCTGAATAATGAATCAAGTAGGTTGTATATTATAAATGTATGTTTGATCCTGTGCAGCTGAATAAGTGAAATGTGCCCCTCCCTTATTCTGTGTAAATGATTTCAGTGTGTTGAGATAAGAAGCACACTGTTTTTTGTTTTTTGACAATGTATGTAAAATTGAAAAAATGTGTCCGGAGTGCTGATTGATGATAACATGTTGAAGCTAACTTGTATTTAGTGTAATGCTGGGACTTGTAGTTCCACAGCAGTAGGCTGGAAGATGTCAGTTAAGTTTTCTTTCTCTGTATGTGAGTTTTGTCTCCGTCTTACTGCGTGTGAGAGAGATCCGTGATAATTCACATTGTTTGTTCTCTGTCTTAGTGCTCTATAAGGGAGATGTTTGATTTACTTTAAATCACAATGTTTGTCTGTCTTGTCCGTTTTTTACAAGAGACATGTTTCAAGGTTGAAAAAGTTGTACATTCATTGCTTAATGATAAGCTTTTAAAAAGATACAAAAGAAGTTTTAAAATGTTTGGTCCGATTGCACGGACAAGATTGTAAATAATGTACATTATCACTATAAGTACTAGTGTCAGAACAAAGCTGGCTGGGATCCAACAAGCCGTTTCTGTATTTGAACAAAATAATTTTGTTTCTGAAGTTCAGAAATATAGCTTTCTCTTTAATGAAGTTGAGAATTGTGGGAGTGAGCTTACATGCTGTTTTTATCTGTGTTAAAATGGCGCTGATGAATGTTCTCAGAAATCAGGAGGGTTTGTTATGCCTTTAAAGAAATGTTACGAGATAAAATGTCGTCTGTGAGCGAGACTTAA
Organism: Mixophyes fleayi; assembly: GCF_038048845.1. Lineage (NCBI taxonomy): Eukaryota > Metazoa > Chordata > Amphibia > Anura > Limnodynastidae > Mixophyes > Mixophyes fleayi. The sequence goes on along the minus strand of NC_134406.1, from coordinate 80,443,501 downwards.
GTGAATATATTTTTACTTTGAACACGAAAATCACAGAATCTAGAAATATGTGTGAATATTTGGTCACGGGAGAGAGATTTTGTTGAGAAAATGTTGAATGATTTACAGACACAATGTATTGTGTCTAACGAGAGTACTCTGATTTATGAGACAGTGCTGCTTTTAAAATGGTTGAATACTTGGAACCAAGATTCCAGATTGAATGTTTCTAAACCCGGAAATTTAATTAGTGTCATTTAAAAGGGCTGTACTAAGAGATGATAAGAAAGGAGTGGCTTTGAACACTCGCCCAGGTCTCGTCACTTTGACATTCTCTATTTGTGAAATTAGGGACTGCCCCTTTGAGGAAATCAAGGCATGGAACGCATAGCGTCACAGTTAAGCTTTTAGCAGCTGTTCACTGGTTACCTGATAACAGTATACACGCATGTTACAGTTACAGTAATTCCTAGTAAATAAATGTTAATCTCTATGCAAAAGTTTTTTTTATTCACAGGTCTCCAGCTGCAAAGACCCATTAGGCAATCCAGATTGCATTGATTTAACTTCCAATGCACCATCTTTGCACCACAACAAACATAAGTATAAACTAATGAAGGATTTAAATAACGTAAACTCTTCTGAGTAATGATTACCTTGTTTTGGAAAGAGATATTAGAGTTTATGTGCTATTCGCATAGCAAATGCATGAACTAGGTGGTTTTTCTGTATGTGCAGAAAGCAAAAGGTTTTTATTTGTATCCTCATTACAGTTTTGAGTAAATCAGTGTTTGTAAAGACATTTACTGCCCTTATTTACTGTGCTATAATTGTCATATACTGTAAATAATTCTTTTTATTGTGGGTATGGTAATGCATTGATGGGAATTCTATATTTTTACAGAAATGAAAAAGATTTAAGACTTTAAGAGCAATTGTATGTGCTCCTGCATTAGCACTTCTGGATCATAGCAAGCCATTTATACTCTCCTCTGAGCAGAACCAAATGTTTAACCAATTTTAAGCTGAAATAACTTCAGCGCCAGCACTGGCTTTGCCAGATTATGACAAGCCTTTCACATTATTTTGTTATGAAGTCAGTGCACATGTACAAGGAGTACTGACACAAATACATGGTCGCAAGCTAAGGTCACTTGCATACTACTCTGCTTTAGTGCTTGAAAAGAGTATAGATATTGTGCTAGGACACCCAGTTACCTTAACGGTATCGTACGTTGTGACAGAAACCAAGCACAAGCAAAACATTTGTTACCGGCCAGATTTACTAAGTATGAAGATATACAGCACAAAGGACATTCCCTCCTATTGTGAAATGAGTGACATATAACACTTGCCGAGCGCACTGTGTATTTTCTTCCTCCCTTTCCTTTTTTATTAGAAGACAAAAAAAAAAAAAAGGAAGCACAAGAGGCCCCAGAGCCTCTCATGTTCACAGATATATGTTAAGACCTTCAGACAAGGGGAATCTGAGTAAACTGTATTTTAAGTTTTTTAAAGGTCCAAGGGAGACCAGAGAGGGGAGTTCATTGATATTAGCAGGAGGAATATAGATTGCACGTTATTTTCCTTTGCTGTGCGCTGTAGATGTGTACTAGACTAGAAAGGAAAGCCAAGTTTGGAAGAACCAGACTCAGGCCCATAGTAATGTATAGATCATTATACATAATTAGAAAATTCTAATATGAAAGTTTAACCCAACCAAATAAAGAAAAGAGCAACCCATGACTACAGGGGTTTACACCCAATGCAGGAATGTGTTTGTGAGTATTGTGGCCCAACACATTATTATATACACTAATAGAACTGATGATGTGGCTTATTAACAGGTTATTTAAGCTAAGTGTTTCTCTTCCAGAAGAATTAAAGTTACCACATCTGTCTTAACCGTTGTACTGTACACTCCATCTAATGAGTGTAAACTTTGTGGAACTCAGAAACCAAGAACCTTTTCCTTGGATTCCACATGCTCCTTACTGAAGCCTATCCTAATGAAGTAGCACTGCTTACTCCCAGTAACGTTACACTTAAGCAGTGCACAATGTTGAATCCTGCTGCCTTATTGCAGCAAGTTTCAAAAGATGGGAGAAGTACCTGTATATATTGGGGTTACCCTAGGGATTTGGGGGAATTCCATTCCAGCTTGAACAGAAAGAAAGGAAAAAAAAAAATGCAAACAAAATTTTTCTGAACATGATTGCATAGAACTAATGAAACAAGAATCTCTGGTTTTATCTCACATTAAAGATAAACCATTACCAGATGCAGACATCACTCTTTTTGTAGATGGTTCACACTATTACATAAATCCTGTCCCTTATACAGGGTGTGCTGTAACCACACACACAGAAATAGTGATTCAACAGACTCTACCGAGTCACATCAGCAAAAGAAGCTGAACTAAAGGCCCTGACACTTGCATGCATATATGCAAAAGGACAAAGAGTAAATATTTACACTGATTCAAGTTATGCATTTGTAATTGCGCATGATTATGGCCCTGTATGGAAAAGTAGGGACCTTATGGGTTCAGCAAGCAAACCAGTCAATATGATGAACATACCAGGGCACTGTTCACTGCATTCCAGCTGTCCTCCAAACAGTGATGAAGGTGAAGACACACACAGAGATACTACCCCCGAAGCTAAGTGAAATAGACCAGGCCGCACGAGAAGCCGCCATAGCCCCAGTACCCCAAGGGGAGTCTATTTACATGGTGACCCCCTGACCCCTGTTTGACCAGAGCACACTCCAACTTATGGAAAGACAAGCAACAGAAAATAAGAAAAAGACTTGGGCAATACATGGAGCACTAGAAGTGCAAGGAGTGGTGTAAAGGTCAGCGTTTGTGTCTGCCAAAAGTAGTTTATCCCATTATGGCCAATATAGCACACGAGAAAGTGCATCTGGGAAAAGATGCTATGGTTGTACTCACTAGCAGCTTATGGATAGTACCAGGGTTCGCCCAAGCAGCACAGTCGTTAGTGGCAGAATGCCTAGTCTGTGCACAAAGTAACCCGAGTAAGTCTGTCCTATGGAAAAGCACACCCCAGACATAATATCCCTATAAGAGGATACAGATAGACTTTATAACTTCCCAAATGCTCGGGCTTTGAGAATGTGCTTGTCTGTGTCAACTTCTTTAGTCACTGGCTGGAGACATGGCTGTATAGAAAAGCAAATGCTAAAGCATTAGCCAAGAAAATTGCGAATGAGGTAATCTGATGATATGGTGTACCAGAGGTCATTGTAAGTGACAGAGGGATACACTTTACGGGGCAAGGATTCCAGAAACTAACACACCCCCTACAGATCCCAAAGTTCAGGATGTATGGAGCGCCTTAATGGTACACTGAAATTGAAAATGCAGAAAATAATGGCTGAAACAGGTCTGCCATGGATCTCATGTTTACCTGCACTCAGTAAAAAATACTGCTAGGAAAGACACAGGTTTAACACCATATGAGATATTGTTTGGCACAGCAAACAGAACAGGCTGTTATTTTCCATAGCAACTACACCATGTATATAGTGATTTGTTGAATTATGTTGCCTTATTATAGAAACAACTAACTGAAATACATGGTCAAATATTCTCCTCCATTGCAAACCCTAATTTTGATACAGGTACCCATAAACTGCACCCTGGGGGGCTGGGTGGTCGTGAGAAAGCACATCAGGAGAAGTCTTGAACCCAGATACAAGGGTCCTTATCAAGTCCTGTTGACGACTCCCATGGCAGTGAAAGTACAGGAAAGAGACACCTGGATTCACGCATAACACTGCAAAGTCTTCAAATCAGGGGAGTCTTGTTCTGATAAATAGAAATGACTGTCTCATTGTATTGATATGTCTTGCCAGAATAATTGTGACTGAAGTAGGGATTAAGGCCTCCCTAACCCAGTATGAAACAGACAGTTAAGTGACATATTGCCTATGCCACTGTGAGAAACATATGGGAAGGAGTGCTCAACAATTTGCACTCATAGTAGAGTAAACTCTGAAAATGTCTTTGTGCAGATGCATAACCTCATTGGTAAAGTTGTCAGTAATGATTCATGTTGGATATTGGAAATATTGGCATTAGTAGCAAATGGTTTAGCAATCCTGTTGATCGTATAGGTGATAATGAAACTAAATATATGGCTGATTAAGAAGTTACTGACACTTGATTGTTGTCTCTCCAAAAAGGGAACCACTGAAAATCCCGAACCTCTGATGATCACAGAAATTACTTCTGAAACCTGACCAGACTATGAGTGTCATGAATTATTTGGACTAGCAAAGCCAAAGAACTGCAGAGTTTGCAACAAGAAACTACTAAAGATTGAACAAAGGACATGCAAGGCCTGCAGAACTACTATAGACTCATTAACTACCTACTAAGAAACCATCTTCTAAGAAACCATCTTTTCTAGACATGGACATTTGCCAAAATGCATCTCCTCATAAATCAAGTTAGGACAGGGAGGATCACAGGCTTATTAGTGGGGGATGAGTTGACAGATTCCTAAGGGGACCAACTCTATGCATGTGGCCTCCTACATGTGTATAAGTACCTGCTTATTAAGAATGTGGTTCTATAGATAGGATTAGGTAGGTAGGAGGAGAAAGGGTCGAAAATTGAATAAAAGATGGGAAATGTTAAATATGATTTTTTGTTAAGGCCTCATAAGGCCTTTGTTCAGCCATTTTATTGTAACTTGTATAGAAATATTATTTGCTAGAAGAGATTATTCATTTTTCTGTTAACTTGCAGTTTTGCAATATGTGAGCCTATGGCCTTGAAGTTGAACTAATAGAGAACACCTGAAGAATGTAACCAGTTATGAAAACAATAATGAGCTTCATATCCAGCTGGTAGTATGGGAGCTGTATCCATGGTGTTGCACATAGCATATCTCCAACTCCCCTTGAGATAAGAAATAATAGGCTCATCTGTCCTTAGAAGGGGGAGAAAAGTAAACACCTCAAGAATACGTGAGAAAGTTAATCAGTAGCGCTTCTCATAAACTAGTGGTATAAACTATTGTATGCATATGACGTAGGATTCATTTATTCAGTAGCCTATAAAAACCTGTATCTTTGTATCAATAAACTAGAGAATATTCCTTGTATACAGAACTTGGTCTGTGTCAATTCTCTCCAGCTGATTGAAGCGCTTCCAGATATACTTGACACCACAGGCAGACTTGGGTCAGAATTTTAGATTTGACATTGCCTATAGCAACCAATCATATTCTAGCTGTCATTTATTTAGTGCATTCTACAAAATGACAGCTAGAATCTGATTGGTTGCTATAGGCAACATCTCCACTTCTTCAAACCCGCAGTTTAGTAAATCTAGCCCATAGTGTATATACCGGCTTTTCTATGCTCCTTACAGAGGAACTTTATTTGAATGCTTATCCATTATATACGCCAGGTGTCAGGAGGTGTGAGACTCTAGAAATCACTTTTTTCTTTTCCATTGACCTAAGTACTTTTATCGCTGGTAATTTTGGTATATTATACGACTTTTTAAAGAACTCCTAGATTATTATACAGAGTGTTAGGCCACACACTCGGTTTATATCAACTTTAAACTATTTACACATTTATTACAGAGTCCGATAAGTTGTATTTTTATGCTGGTCATTTGAGACTAGACAGGCATAGTATTATTAATGCGGAATGTGATGTCTGCAATATTCATTATTGATGTGATATATGCAATTATTATTCTTATATGATTTGTGTATTTTATTTTCATTTTTTATTCTTTGAATCGATTATAAATAAATGTATATTGTATTTTAGAAGAAGTCATCCATCTCTCCTTTTTATTTTATCTATTCAATTCTTTGCTTTCTTGGTGCACCTAATCTTTTAGATATTGTTCTGGAGTCTATCACTCTTTTTGGTTCAGAATGCAAGCAGATTATTCAGGTAGTTACAGAAGGTAAAAGCTTCATGCTACCTGTCAGCAAAGCTAAACCTGAAGCAACCAAGATTTTGGTTGTTTTGTTAATTCAAAAGGACGAGAGCAGCTTCCGCCAGGGGGCAGTCTTCTCACTCTCGAAGAGGTTGCACAGAGGCAGGGGCTCGGTTTTTCTACTTCGAATAAAAAAACCCAAAAAACTGAAAAGCACTTGTGGAGTTTTGGGTCCTGGGATTCAAGAGTCGTTATAATCAGTGATCGCGGGCAAGGAACAAGGAGTGTTCCTTGCATCCATAGACATAACAGATGCCTACCTTCATGTCCTCATATGGAAAGGGCATCTGTGTCTATCTCCAGCAGTTCCAGGGCTTTACCCATTGGCCTAGATACTGCTCGAAGGGTGTTCACCAAAATTATGGCCATCATGGAAAATCTCCTGCATTCCCAGAGTGTCACAATTGTACCATGTTTGTTTGACCTATTATTAAAGGTGCTGTCAGCATCTGCCCTTCAATGGCATATTCTGCTGACTATCCAGATTCTGAAGAGACATGGCTTATTCTGAATATTCCCAAGTCTTCCTTGATTCCACTACAATAGATGAGGTTTCTCAGCCTCAACTTCAACACTGTGTCTCAGAAGGTGTTCCTCCCGGGAGACAAAGTAATTTCCATTCTGAACAAGACACAGGTGGGAAATGTCTCCCATGAAATTGCTGGGGACCATGATATTTGTGCTCAATGCTGTGCACTTCACACAGTTTCCTTCCACACCGCTTCAGTGGGAGCTACTCAGGAAAAGGTAAAATTCTGCCCTTCATCGTGATAGGCAGCTCATCACTTTGTCCTTGTTCACACGTCAGTCAATCACGTGGTGGTTGGCAAGAAGAAATTTTGCAAAGGGCGAGTCCTTACAAAAATGGGAGTGGACCATAGTCACCACGGACAGCAGTCTGTCTGGTTGGGGAGTGGTCATAGGTCCTCTTCGGTTTCAGGGTCTCTGGTCATTGCTGTCCATCAATGTCCTGGATCTTAGCACGATCTACAGAATGCTCGTACAGAACCTGAGGGATCTGCCGGAACACCCCCTGAATCCGACAAGCCAACAGCAGTAGCCTACCTGAACCATCAGGGGGGTACACGCAGTGCCAAGACCATGTGGGAGATGCAGGGATCAAGTCCTGGGTGGAACGCCATGTTCTGGTGTTATCGGCCACATTTATCCCGGAGCCGCAACAGGATCCACCCGGGAGAATGTTTCCTTCATATAGAGGTGTTTTCTCAACTGGTTGGGGACAGCCAGAGATAGATCTCATGGCAATACGTCTCAACTTCAAGGCCCCTCTATTCTGCTCAAAAGTCCAGAGACACCAAGACAAGGTACACGGATGCCATGACCATTGTGTGGAAGTTTTGTCTGGTGTACATGTTTCCACCATTTCCCATGCTCCCGTGGTTGCTAAAGAAAGTGAAAAGAGACCGGGTGACCGCCATTCTAGGGGCATCAGATTGGCTACACAGA